>NW_017721328.1:0-580 GCF_001865875.1 Lupinus angustifolius | reverse complement strand
AAATCAGACTCATCAATTGTTCTCATAAACAATTATCAAATCAACCTATGTAATCTAAACAATACTTATTTCCATCAATATCATAATTCACCATTTAGCAATATATAATTCATCGACGAGATCTCATGATTATAATTTAATAACACCTAAGTGGGGATCATAACCTCAAATAATAACGTACACATATATTATTTATAACCGATATCATCACCCACCGTTTATCAACATAAACAATAATGTATCAACATACATCTCATAAACAAATATCATAACCACAAGTAATAATATGTGCATAATGTTAATGATGCATGATGTTTACAACTCAAATGTGGGAAACCACTTCCACAAATGCAATATATGCATGCTATGTCATGATCATCCACCTTACACCAATATCCTCCCAATAACCTAGTCGGAAACAAATCAAGAGTACAGGTCCCATACCAAGCCACTTTGTACGCACCCGAAATAACATATCCTCGCAAGGAATTAAAAATAGATCGATCGGTTCCCTCAGGAACAGTACTACCCGGACCTAGGTCGTACAAACGCTTTCTAGGCATCCCTCTCATTGATCTCG
>NW_017721327.1:0-1124 GCF_001865875.1 Lupinus angustifolius | reverse complement strand
CATGCTCGACCCACCTTAAGTCATCTCCCTCCGGAATGCTTCTTGTGGGTCTTGATCATACGTTAACACGTAATATAAAGGAAATACATCCCACCACTACGACCATCGCTGAATACCCTGGACGGTCCCAGACCAAGCCTCGTACGGTCAGCCGATCTCGCTTCGTGGTATCCCGGGTTCCTTTCTAGGCAGTTCCCCAATTCACATCATAACTCAAAGGGTAAAGTCCCTACCACTACGACCATCGCTGAATACCCTGGACGGTCCCAGACCAAGCCACTTACGGTTAGACGATCTCGCTCCGTGGTATTACGTATCCTTTTCTGTGCATCGCCCTAAATCATACATCCTTCTCGGATTACTTTCTTTAAAATTAATTTCCGAGTTTGACTATTTAATTCCAACACCTTGAATACTTTACTTTTTAATTCAATTACGGGGTTATACCAAAGTAGTTTATATCACATACCCATACTAGGGTTATTACATACTCAAACAATCAATCCAAATAGTCAAACACAATCACTGTCTCTATTGCCCAAGCAACAACTCATCTTTAAATCTCAAATAGACTGAAGCTTTCCTCGCCTAGGCGATAGTATTATCGCCCAAGCGAGACCTCTCTCGCCTAAGCGAGAGGGTTTCAGAAACTCATTAAAATTCCGGATTTTTTTTTTTCGGCGAGTCGAGTTTTTGCTCGCCCAGGCGAAATCCTGGAATTTTTTTTTTTTTCGCCCGATCGGGTTTTTGCTCGCCCGGGCGGACTTTCGGTCGCCCAGGCAAAAATCCTGGAAACTTTTTTTTTTTCGGCGACTCCTAGTTCGCCCAAACTACTGGGATTTGGACAGAATGCTAATTTTTGCCATTTTCAACAACCAAGACACATTCAAACATGGTTTTTCAACCACCTGCACTCAGAAAATTTTCCAACAACATTCATATAAAATATTCAACACATTTCATCAACAATCACATATATTCAAAAGCATTCAAACATAAAAATCTTGGGTTTCTTAAACCCAAGTTAACTCCAAAACCTTTGAGATGGTTTAGGAGATCCGGGTGTCATATTCGGACACCACTATGTCACGATGTGTTCTCTCTCACCTTAATGAAGCGTGCTT
>NW_017721326.1:0-56715 GCF_001865875.1 Lupinus angustifolius | reverse complement strand
AATGATGAGCTCATGAGATATGGTGAAAGTGATGGGAGATTTGCTTTATGGAAGTCAAATCTCTCATCCCAATGCGAAATGATCCCCTCGCGAACACGTGTGATACCCATGCCCGAGTATTATCGGCCAATACTCGATCGGGTATTTTAAATCGTCCGATCCTAATATCCGATTAGAATTTCGGATTTCGGCATTCCGATTGAAAAATATTTAGAAAATAGGTATGAGTGTAATCAGAGTCTATTTTGACTCGAAATTAAATTACGAATCCAATGGCGCAATCGGAATTCGATTCCGAGTTACAGAACTCGGACACATTTTGAGCCGTACCGGGCGGATTTCGGCCCCGACAGTGGTCCAGAACCGACTGTCTCCAAACATTACCAAAATTTACCACAAAATTGGAAATAAAATTTCAAGAATAAAACTCAACTAGAGTTTTGTCTAATTCCTTACTGAAAATTCCCAGAAATTCATTTTCGAATATATAATTAATGAAAATATTAGTAAAATCTTATAATTCAAACTCGTAAAATTCGCGGTGTTACATCTTTCTCCTCTCTTTCTCAACCCAAGAAGAACACCAATAATACACAAAAAAAACTTCCAATAATTTTGTAATAAATATTAGAGGCACAAAATGAGAAATTTGTGTAAATTTTGTATATATCATATCAACTACTATAGGTTATCTTTTTAAATCTTCACTCTCTATTAAGTTTTATATTCCATTTATCATATTTAAATTATTTTTATTAAATAAATTAAATAATATAATATGAAGATAATAAATTTTATATCAGAAAAATAAGAATGCAACTCGACTAACCCAAAATATTGATCTACACACAAGTAAAAAATAAAACAAAACCTTATGGAAATTAGCTAATTAGGTATATTACTTAGCTACGTTGTCTGTGTTTATGTCACCAAATAATAAGGAATGGGGGTACCACGTAATTAATTTGATCATGTAAAAGAGAAATGTTAAAAGAGTTCCGCAAGGGCACTTGTTAAGAAGTTCAAATTAGAAAATGTATATTGTAAAGGGTGAACTTAAGACTTCGAAAAATCAAGCATTTTATTTTCCAACGCACATTTTCTATGTTTCCATTTCTTAAGAAATAATTTTAAGGCACTCTTTAACATGATCCTATAAAAAATTATTTCAATTATATGGACTAGTGTGTAGAGAGAAACTTTATGTATGTTAACCCACATTTTTATTTTATGCAACTAAATATTCAATTTTTATATATTTTATTTTTATAATTAGAATATCTTTTTTATTTGGTTTATTTTATATATAATTATTTTATTGGATATACTTTAAATTATATTTTTCTTGTTTTTAGTAGAATTTCCAATTCAAGGTAAGAGTGGTACATTTCACTTTCAATTAATATTCTGGTTTTGGTTACCTAAGTATATGGTTTCATGTAGAAATTAAAAATTATTAACAGAAAAATAAGAAATTAGAAATAACATCATGTTTTTCCAACACGCATTCTTATTTTATGGTATTAAGTATTCAAATTTTATATATATCATTTTAAAAAATTAGAAAAATAATTGGATGTACATTATATTATTATTTTTTATATTTATTATAGTGTCCAATTTATGGATGAAATAGTGGTTATTATATTAATTGTAGTTACCTTGGGTTATATGGTTTTTTTATAAAATTTATAAAAATGTCAAGGGCAAAATATGGAATTAAAAATTACTGTATAGTGGTAGTTAGACAATGATCTACCTTTATATATAGTATACATGCATATAAGAAGCAGAATTGCATGTAATGAGATTAAAAAATAAAAAAACAAAAATAAATGATACAATTAATCATATATATTATATATTATGAAAAACAAATATTTATATTAATTTAAATATACTGAAAATTAATAATTAAGTTAATTACAACATATAAAGATTATTATTTCAAACATTTCAATTAAGAAATAAAAATAATAATAAATGTAAAAATTATATAAAATTAATATATTTATATACAAATTGTTACAAATATATATAGATAAAAATCTATATAATATAAATCTTTAATCTGAACATTTTTATCTTTATATATGTGTGTCAATTAGTTTGATCATATTTAAAATGAATAATTCAACTAAGTAGAACATATAAAAAAATTGAATAAGGCATGAATTCGATAAAAATAAAATGTATATAAAGATAAAAATGTAAGTAAGTATAATATATATTATATACAGTAAGTGAAGGAAGTTTCTCACATTTAAGAGTGGGGATTTCATTGTTTGTTATATGGAAGAACTGAGATGAAGTTTTAATATAAGTATTTATCAAATTTCATTGTTTGTTTTTATAAAAAAAATTACTTACTGACTTAAGTGTAATAATCTTTTACATTGTTAGTACATAATTTATTATTTAGGGGTTAATTATCATTGAATAATGAATGATAGTGCATAGATTTTAAAACTTTATTTTAATTTTGGAATTATGATGTTTTATAAACTATATTTTGTAAATATGGCTTTTCACACTAATTTTATGGTATTATAAAATTAAATGTCATGTTCTTAATGAATTTTAAAACTGTTAAAAACCTACCATTACTTAAATAGTAGATGAGTAGATCAACACCTTCTAAAACAATTACAATATTATAGAATTTAAAAGTTTTGCTAATAATTAATTTAAGGTAATTTGTTTAAGGTGCATCTAATACATACTATTCAGTATTTTAATTTATTTGTCTATAAGGAAAATACATGACCTAAAAAATATATTAAAGTAAAAATAAATTATTAAAAATGACCAACCATTGAAGCAATACTAGATCAATATCATATTTTTTTTAAATATTATAAATTTTCAAAATTGTGCTAACACTTATTTTAGAAGAAAGTTTAAAGAAGCTAAAGCTTTTTACTGAAATAGAGCCTCTGCTTATGCGGCTAGTAATGCAATTGATAAATATAAATGGTACTAAACAATTTTGCATCTACACAACAATTATAAGAATGAATCTCATGTTGCCTCCATAAAGCAAATATGAAAGTAATTAAACGCACATAGAAGAATAATTTTGCCTTATACACTTATATGACTAAGTATGAGAAAATACAAATGCAAAGAATATATAAATCTTATACCAAGATGATCTTGATCCGTTTATACCAAGTTCAATAATATCCAACTGTAACGTAACTAATAATTTTTTATATAAAATAAGTTTAATGAAATCAATTAAAATTCTTATCATATATATCTCATATACCAAACTTTTATAAAAATAAAAAATTGTCTAGTACCATTTACTTTCATCAAGATTAATGTCCTATGTCTTTAAAATATATAAAAAAAACAAAACTATTTAATTATATATCGTTTATTATTTTTTATTTTATTTTTGAAATAAATGATATCTAGTTATTAATCAATAGATGAATCACTAAAATTAATATTTTATATTTCAACGTTGGAATCTGCAAACAAAAAAGTTCACGTTTGGTATGCGATTGGCCTTCATCTGGTAAGGGTGTGAAATTTGCTTGCGAGGTGTTTGTGATGAGTTTTGTAAAAGGATCTCATTTGGACTTTAACATTGCCAATTATTCAAAGAAAATCTAAACATGTTCACCATTTGGTTTGGTTTCCCACACACTCACTAGTTTTTTCCTCTTTTAAACATCATTTCAATATGAAGCCTTCCATATGAAGTCTTTGAGGACATTTTGAATATAAGGATGTCATCCACTATATCACACTAGGGCAGATTGTGAGTTGAACTTGTTTTTTTTTTCAAGTGGAAAGATCCAAGTTGGGGCAAGATCTTAGTTGATCACCTTCAAGAAGCATTTCCGAGAGTAGTTTCGATAGTGACCCATACTACTTTCCACTTCTTATCAACTCATATACGCTTAAGACTATTTCACTCGAGGGTGTTCAAATTCACACATAAACCATGCTATGTTAAAAACTCATATGGACAATCTAAGAAAAAGAGAATAATGCTAAATCAAAACTTGCAAATTTAGCTTAGGATCATAGTAAAAATATATAATTACTGACACATACCAATACTTGGTATTATGGGGAAATTTAGAAACATGAAGTGAAACTTAAGGAAATTGTGGCATCTTTTTGAAGAATATAAGTTAGTCTCCTAACTAAAGTTGAAAGTTCAAAATAGGCACAAAAGAACAATTTTGATTGTTAAAAAAACATCTAACTAGAATATTTTGGAAAGAAGTTCCCATCAAACCCATACTGGGGCAATATTTTTAGGCTTACTCATTCTCCTCAAGATGACAATGTAACAGGTTGTAGAGATTACCTAAGACGAAAATGTGTCTTGATCTCTTTCCTCTCACAATTGTAAACAGGGGAAGTTGTTTTTCGATCATACAAGTCAACAAGGGTCGCTTCATTCATGTGCATATATATAAAAGTTGTACAGAACAACTAGATTGATAAATTTTATATCATCCCAAAAAAGAACAAAATAAAAGCATGAGTGGTGATCTAATGTGGCTTGGTTTGAAAGTTTCTCCTCATGCCCCTCAAAAGATCAAGAGACCATTTGTGAGTTGAATTTTGGAGAAGAAAGAAAAATAGAAGGCTTAGGAAAACACTTACAAGTATGGCTCTGAAAACCCAATTGGTAAATAGATCCTAAAGTACCCCTCCGGTCCATATGTCTTTCCATCATCACCATCTTCTCTCAGCGTGACCTAGGTAGCCTATGTCGGGGAAATTGTTGGACTGATAGTGAGACATGTAAAAGACATACTTGTTATAGGTTGTTTAGACTATGCACTCATGGTAGTTCAATACTCAAACCTAAAGATGACAAAACGAGTTGTCCTGCTCGTTTTGCTCATGCCCGCAAATGCTTGCAAAACGGGCATGCAGACGATCCGCGAACATTGTTAAATAATTAAAAAATAATATAACAAAATAAAAAGAAATTAAGTAAAGTAGTTGAAGAAAACAAAATTTAAAAAAAAAACATATATTTTATATGAAGTTGACCAAATTATATTACATCACTAATTATTTGAGCCATTAAATCACATTACATCTTAACTTAATTGATTTTTTCTTATTTTTCCCCTTACATTATGTCTGTAGGCCGCCCGCATTACTCAATAGAAATTTATACGGGCTTGGCGGGTAAACGGGCCAAACAAAAGAGCAAATAGACAAAAATTGTATATTTTGTCAGCAAAAAATTTGGACTATACGAGCGGCACCACATGTGTTATTCGTTTTGTCATCTTTACTTAAACCACATACTTCACCTTATTGATTTTCAGGGTCGATGAGGGAGCATGGGGAAGACTCCCACACTTCTAGTTAGGCATGGCTTGTGTATATTTTCCATCATGGTGGCCTTCCTTCGAGTCCTCGTTATTGTTTGTAGGATTTGTAGTGTATCTACCCCACAATGAGCATCAATGTTCTAGTATTAAATAACTAGGACCAAATATGAGTATTTGGGTATGGGGAGAATATGTGAACTAAGGAGAAATAATAACGCATACTTTCTCTTGGGTAATGTCTCACTTGATATGTGACGATACTAAAGGGAAGAACACGATGGATGTCTCCCAATGCATAGGTTTGCGCACAAAGTATCTCTATTTTTATCAACAATGAAAACTTTATTAATCTAAGAATAAAACAATTAGGAGAACAAATGGTATTCCTATCCATATAATCCATACATCAACAAAGAGAGATATCAACAATTTAATGGGTGTTTCACCCAATCTACAAGTATAAAAGAAAAAAGAGGAAAGTGAACTTTGAGAATGCTCCAAGAATGTAGAAAAATAAGCTTCATCACATCATCTATCTGAAACATTTTGTTCTCAAAAATAATTTTGTTTCTAATATGTCAAATTGTCCAAATTATCTTAAACCAAAGAGCCACCCACATTTTTATTTGTTAGTCTCGCGCAAAGCATCTCTATTGGTGTGGGATGTATGCAAGTGCCAGATAAGTAACAAAAAATAGTAGGTTAACGAGAGTTATAAAGTGTCTATCCATACTTATAGCTTATGAGATATCGGATCATGATTAGATTACTTGGAGCCTAAGTTATTTTTTCCTTGATCTACGCTTGATATTAGTGAGACAATAGCATCATCCTAGGATTGTAGATAGTTCAATCCACATCTAAATATAGAGTAAATTATATTGACATCCTTGAGTTTTAATGAAATTATATAAACTATTCATCTCTTTTTTAAATCTACACAAATCACGCATAATTATATAAATGCATTACATTGACTACCCTCTATAAGAGAGATAAATGTAATTTCTTAAACAAAAGTGGTGACAAATGTAATTATGTCAAATAAAATATGGTAAATTGTGAAGATCGACAAATCTAAATAGTATAAGAGTCAATGTTTATTCATTATTTTTGGTTCATTACAAACTATATCAATAATTATAAGGAAATGTTTAAGTCACTCTTATAGTATATTGTAACTAACTAAAACAATGAATAAATATTAACTCTTATACTATTTGGACTTGTTTTCACAATATTATCCTATTTTGTTTAATTTAATTACATTTGTCAGTATTTTTTGTTTAAGAAATTACATTTATCTCTAGGATAATCAGTATAAATTATGTATATAATTAGAAGTAATGTCTGCATGTTTAGAAAAAAAGAAATGTGCGATTTATATAATTTCATTAAAACTCGGGTATGAGTAAAATTTATTCTTAATATATGATAAATGGAGATTTGGGTTTCGCTAATCCTTAAGGAGCTTGGTTAAGGATCAACTCTTCAGACCCAATTGAGAGATTGGCTAATTTGAGCCCCATTTCCAAAATGACTGTAAATTGGATCCAATTTGGATTTTAGATTCTGGTCCAGTCATTCAGATATGTTGACCCAAATCATTCAAATATGATGTTGATACTTTAGTAGCGACATGTGCATTAACTCTTGTTAGTTAATATTATCGTTTACACTTCCTGTTTCCCTCAAGTTTCTCTTCTCACCATTGTTTCAAACTTTCCAGAACCATTATTATTACAAAAACAATGTTGCAGATTGGATATATTGTTTAAAGTGGCTATCTCATTTAGTCATTTATCTACATACCATATCAAATCTGTCATACTATTTACCATTATATATAAAGAAGTCTTATGATACTAAGATAAAAAGTAACGAATCATGAGACTTCTTTATAACCATGATTATATATAGATATATATATATATATTTACATATTCATTCACTAAGAACTTGAAATTTATGCAATACACATGACGAGCATAATATTGAGTTTCAAGCTAAGTAAGACTAAAGCATAACAAGAACAACGAATGTTTGTAAGTAACTATCTACATTTATGCTCACGCTTATCAACTAGATAGTTGTTAATCATAGCAAAAATAACTTTGCATGTCTGATTTAATATCTAAACCATCTTGGCTCATGTGAAACCATAACTGCCGGAACACTTTGATGATTAGATCATGATACTCATCAGAATTCAAAGTTAGATAACATGCCAATAGCTCTTCCATTTCTTCTGGCTGGCTAATATGTTTCTCCGTGATCATCTCAATCATTGAATCCCTGAAATCTTTCTTTGGATCAGATGAACATTTAATCACAGCAAAGGTGTCTATTCCTCGTGTCTCCTCCACAATTTCCTTCATTTCCTTCTTCATCTTTAGTTTTTCTTTTCTCATGTCTTCTAGAGCCTTTATTTTGCAAATTTCAACCTTGGAAGCCATTCTTGGAGAATATATTCTGACCCTTGAGTGCTTTGGTCTCCTCCTATGGATTTGTCTGCTCACATAAACTGGTTGCTTCTGTTTTGAAGTCTTAACCTTCAACTCCTCAGTTTGTTTCAAATTCAGCCACTCATAACTCAATTTCTTCTGAGAGGGCCTATCAATTTTCTCAAAGTTCTGGATACCGAAAACATTGTCCTCTTTGATATTTCTAAGGCTAGAACATTTTGAATCATTACTAGAGGCAAATGGTGAATGAGTTCTTGGTGTACAAATTGTTTTAGGTGACTCAAATTGCAACACATCATTCTGCACAGCTTTACTTGATGCAAATTCAACTTCCTTTGAATCTCTTTCTATTTTCAAGAGTTGCTCTTGCAAAACTGTTTGTGCTTTCTTCTCAAACCTCTTCCTTAACGATTCATATTCCTTTTCTCTATTGTACTCTTCCATCTCCATTGTAACCTTTCTATCATTCATCAACTTTCTTTCTTCTCCTAGACCAATAATATCCTTTTCCTTTAATTTGAGACTTCCTTCTCTTCTTCCACGTTTCTCAGCATTCCTTCTATCACTAGTGCAACTTGAGGCTGCAACAACTTTCTCATCAATATATTCACTTTTCTTATCTTCATGAACCTCTTCACAAAAAGATTCTCTACATAAATCATTATCATCACCCCCTCCATAAAATCTACCTCCAGAAGAACACTTAGGTGAACAAACAAATGGGTATTTCTTCTTTGCCTTGGGCTTGATGCTCATGTTCTTGAACTTGGACAACCAATAAAAAGGAGATGCATGAGAGTTAGAAGAAGAAGATGAAGAACAAGGCTTTTTTTCTCCCCATTTCATCATTTGTTTGTTAGGTTATAATTGTTGTTTTGTTTAAGGTTTATTTACTAGGTTTTAGAAGTGATAAAAGAACAAAACTGTAGTGGAAGATAATGGTAATGGTGTGGGAGAGTTGTAGTAGTTAGTGGGGCGGTTAGGATGTTAAATAGGAACGTGGGTTTCATACTGTTTCTACTGCTATTGTTTCAAAAAGAGACACCCGCACCAATTCTTGTGACCACTTACCCACTTTTCCTGATTTTAGTAGTTTTTATTACTCCAAAAGTTTTTGGAATTATATTATTTTGAAACCAAAATTTTCGCACCCTATCTAATCTAATAGTGTATACATGATCTCTTAATAGTATATACTTTAATTTATCTCTTATTTATTTTTAAACGTTTATATACATCTCAAGATATATCACCAAAAGAGTCATTATATGGGGTTGACTATATGGATCGAACAATGTTATAATACTCTATAATAAATCATGTTCGTCGAAAAAGTATTGAGCTCTAAATCTTTCTTTATCATTTCTCAAATAATTTTTCTTGGTCTCTTTTCCTTTAGGAATTGGACTAGCTTCCATTTGATTTAATCTTTGTACGAGATTTATCAGTCTCTCCTTATGGGATTCTATCAGTCTCCTTCACATATATCTAAATCACTATTCTACCATCTTTTCAACAATAAGAGTTATTTCAACTTTATCGCTGATGCATTCATTTATAATCATATCTTATTTAGTGTGTTCACTCATCCAATACAATATTCTCATCTATGGTATAAAGAATCTATTCTCTTATTATCATTTTATAGTCAAATATTTAGTTCATATCTTATAATATTGGTTATTACCTACATTTAGAGTCTATTGTTGATATTTTTTGACTTATAGATAACCTAATTCAAAGTTTAGTGTCAAGGGGGGCCACTTTTTTTGGCCCACATATAATAATATAGTACTGGTTACTACCTACTAATTAAGTAATTGTTACTATTAATTAACAATAATTAAGTTGAGAGAGAGAGAAGAGGATCATGTGAACCTAGTAGTAGCAGGTTAATTTAATGAACTTTGAAAGACATTAACTTAGTATGCGAACTACAGCGTAACAATTATAGCTAGACCCAAGGCTAGTACCAGTCATTTTCATTAACAGCTAGCATTGACCTACACTAAGATGAAGGTTGTTGTTAATGGTGGTTAGCTTAGAAGATTAGTGAGGCAATTATAGGAGTAGCCCATTTAAATATTAACACTAGTTTCTGCAATAAACCATGTGGGTGGAAAAGGGTTTGTAAAGAGACAAAAATGAAGAACTTCTTAGTTTCTTTTTGGATTTTGTGATGGACTTTGTGTGAGTTTTATCATACTCATCTTGGCATCAAGATTTTTGTTCCTTCTTCTGCTTTTTCAAGCTTAATCTCTTTCTGGTTCCCTTAAATGCCACCAGTGTTGAGGAATATTGCTTAGGTACATTTTCTATTTATTACATTTTACGGTAAAGAATAATATGGTATCAGGATATAACTTGTCTTCTTAAATTCATTTATTGTATGACATATGTCTGATTTTTTCCCCTTTAAGTTTTCGTTTTAAAATATATTATAAAAAATAAGACACATATCAAATAATGAATAAATTTAAAGAAATAAATTATATGAGTAAATACTTTATTATGTTAACTATCAGCTCCAATCTTTCAATATCTATATATCATGTAAGTTTTTTCTCCATATGAAAAAGACAAATATAGGACCCTCTAGGATTTCTAACGACCAAAAGTTACATGAGTACATGTCCGATGAATACAAACAATATTATCCATTAGAAGAATTGAAAGTTGTTTTTAAAAAGACAATGAACGTAACAACTAAAAAATCTTTTCCAGAAACAAGATACTATAAGCTATCTTATTATAATTTATGGTTCCATGAATGGTTGAAATAACTTAAGTTTGTTCTATGGTTTATTTTGTTTACTCACTATTGCATTTTCTATTCTATGAAAAGAGTGGGAAGTATTCCAGATTAAGTTTAGGATCGGTTTTGAGGTAATAATTATAGGATGTAAAGTTTGATTATTATATCATATTTGGTATATGAATACGAAATTTTGCATTTTTTAACTACTAAAATGATTATTTGTTGATCTTTCTTTCTATTGGATGGACACATCTTGTACTTAGCTTAATATATTTTTTCTTTATCAAAAAAATTGATGTCCAAAAATTATGTGTAGTATAGTTCAACTTTTTTATTTTTGATTATTTATTGAAGCCCAATACCACAGATAAAGTCAAATCCAGTAAATTCAGCACAATTAGAGTCCAAATAAGCAAAACATAAGGTATTAAAACACTCCCATGAGAAGATTAGTTCATGTTCAAAGGTCAAGGAAACATATAGCAATGAGAATTTGGTTGTATAGGTTGGTATGCCACATGTTAAGGATTATATTAAAATAATACTTTATAGTAAAGCTACGTATTTAACTTTTCAAAAATAATAAATATATAATTTCAAATGAAACTTTATTTTTAATGGAACCTTTACCATGTCATATGACACACTACAAAAGTCTACAATAATCCTCCATTATTCAAATACCCCATTCACCTCATTTAATTTGAATTGTCACTTTAGCATAACATTTAAATGTGTTCATTATCAATATAAAATAATGTATTTTTACTAAATAATATTTTTAACAACCCATACTCACTATTATCTAAAGCAATAAGAGAGAAGAAAATAATAACAAATGTCAAAATCATAATGTTGCTTTTTTTTATAAGTAAAATATTTTATTAAAAATAAAAGAAAATGATACAAACAAAACCAATATGGAAAATAATTAACAAGAGATGACTAAAGAGCCTCAACAATAAATCTCATCCAACAAAAGTCAAAACACATCAAAACCGAAATCCACCCAAAAAAGAAAATCCAATAATTATATTCTAAATTGAATTCCGGATTTGAAGTCTACTCGAACTAAGACATGGTTGCAGAACTTGTATCTTCCTTTGATCCATAACCATGATTTATACTTGATATCATTCACCAACTCCTCCAAACACACTCTCTTTTTATCAAAAACCAAATCATAATGTTGCTATATCAATTGTATTCACCAACCTAGGTTTAAAACCTTCACTATATATAGCTGATCCACAATTGGATTCTCCTTATGTCAGCTTTCAATTTTGTCTAGGAGCTTGGGTTAAGAATCTGTGCCTGAGTTCCTTGCATCACTGGTCCATCAAAGGGTAGGAAGAAAGAAGAATGAGGGCCTCAAGACTAATTTTTTACCAAAATGAAACAAGTTCTTTACATTCTTAAATCATGACAGGACATACCAACATTACAGAAGGTTTGTAACACTTCATTTGAAATCTTTACACTTGAACTAAAGTCATGTAATTGTCATAGTAAGTCACCACTTTTTGGAAGAACAAAAGCTAATGGCTGGGAAAGTTGGAATCATTAAGCAAAAATAAGAGTCAATAGTGTTGTTATCATCATTAACAACCTTCTTACTCAACAACACCATATCACACAAGCTCAACTTCCACTATGTCTAAAATTTAAGTTTATGTCAGAATCTCGAATTGTTTTTCAAATATGTGCCTCCACTTTCTTTACCATCCATTTAGTCTTAGATAGTATTAAATACTTGGCTGGTGAAAGCTTGCCCCACCTTCCTCAAAGTGACGCTTATCAAGAAGACAAGAACTTTTCTAAAGTTCTAATGAAAGTGTCCCGATCCATGACAAATGTATATGTGTTATCTCCCCTACCATTGAAATTAAGATACGATTTTATCAAAATATTTATAAAAACTAAAAAAATAAAACATTTTATAATTTTAATAACTAAAAGAGATAACATATATTCTCATATTAGAATATGTTTTATTCTCTTAAATTAACGGAACATTATATATATTGAACACACCATGAGTTAAGTACTTCTTTTTTTCCTCGTCACAAGTTTGGTCTAAAATCAAAATGCATAACAACAGAAGTATGAGGACATTTGGGTATGAAATGAAAAAAATCCTAATAATGGTAGAAACATTTGAAGAGTATATATAAGTCTTTAGTGTAACTCTTGGGTTATAAGGGTATAAAGGGTTTTATGGTGGGTAAGAACATACACAAGCAAAATCATTCACACACATGGTGCACCACCGCCTTCGTCGCACGACCTGATCAGGCTTGGGCCTAACAGATTTCTTTTATTTTTTGTTACATAATGACCAAGTTAATACACACTTAGCACATGTGTTGATCAAGTCAACATGGCTCAACTTTGAGGGATGAGAGGAATATCTGGTCAATGTGACCATTGGCTACATTTTAATGTCAGATCTTCTGTCTATTTGAGATTAGATGTTTTTTGGGTTGTCAGATTGACACGGTTGTTGGGGGTCTCCGTCTATTAGTAGAGGCTTCTCCCAGTCAAATAATTTATACTAGATGATAGCATTTCCTCAACTTTTCTTCTATCCTTCTTTGCCGAAGCATTTTCGGTTTCCTTTTCTCTTTTTTTTGTAGTACTAGAATTGGAAGAGATAGTCATATTATAAGAATTTCGAGATTTGCCATTGGTAGTCATATCGTGTGAAAATTCAAGAATTGACACGAGTAATCATACTATATTTATTTCGAGAATTAGTATTGGTAGCAATATTGTGAATATATTTGAGATTGGTTCTTGTAGTGCAATAAGAATATGAAACATAGAATTGAATTTTTTTTATCCTGTAAACAATGTAATTGATAATATGCTTGCATAATTTAGACAATGTAATGAAACGTCTTAAAAAAGTGTTCTAAAATCAGCTAAAAATAAATATTCAGTGCCATATTTAATTATTGCAAGTTGTTTACTATACATAAAGTTAAATAGATGATATGGAGAAATATTTAGTACCACTAAAATAACCTCAGCTAGTCATATCACCATTTCTATCCAAAACTAGTTAAAAAGACCAAAAACATATTTAAGTTTTAATTTTTTTTAACTAAACTGGTCCTTCTTTTCTTTAAAATATACAACAGAAACCTCTAAGTTGTGGATAGCAACATTTGTATAGAAACAAATAATTTCAGTCATTAAATTCCATTAACTTTTTATGAGGTTTCATTAAGAGTGTAATATTTATGTATTATTAGTGTAAAAATTTATATACAGTTAATACATTATTCATTTGTATAATTTTTTTGAAGAGTCAAAGATGATAAAACATGAATGATGAATGACAAATAACAGTATATAAAACTCATATATTGCTCATACTTTTTTTCTCTTAACCTTAAAACATGATTTCAATGCATATGACAAGTCTGATGGCTGATAGGAATAAGATTAGACCTCCTATTAAACATGTATATGTAAGAAGAAATAAAAGAAGAAAATGATATTTTTCTGTTTTTATGTTTCTGTTAGAAGTTAGTTAGTGAATGGAATTTCTATAAATAGAAATAGTGTTGTATTAGAAGTTAGATTTTTGGAAGTAATGGAAGGTAATTGATTTAGAGAATCAATAACCCTAAGGGCTCTATTCCAATTGGTGTAATCTTCCAATTGAATTTCTACATTCTCAATAAAGAATAATTCAAGACCACATTGATCTTGAATCATTAGTTCTTCTACATATCTTCTATTTTTTCTGTTCTTGAGTACCAGTTCTATCAATAATATCATAACAATCAGGTAGAACTCTTGATTCAATTCTAACCTTTGCAATACTAGCTTCATCTAGTCACATTCCATTACCACAATCAATCAGCACCACCACCTCCTTGCCCTCCAAACATCCAGCCATTTTCCAAGAATGGGTAGAAGTCAAGCCTGCCATAACCCATAGTCACAATTGCAATGAGTGCAGATTGGCCACCATTGACCCCCCCACTACATATCTCTTCCTCATCTTCTTTCTCTTTCAGCAGGATCATTTTGAATTGCCTATTCTTGCACTTATGATCTCTACTATAAGGTTCATCACACCTGAAACACATCCATTTTTCTCTATTTTCTCCCAATTCAGCCCTAGTGAGATGTTTAAAAAAATCTTCCCTTAGGATTGTTACTAGACCCTACACTAATCATGGCCACAAATGCACTACCAACCAGAGGTTGCTCAACCTTTTTGTCTAGTCAAGGCTTTGATCCCACATTTACTGATTTACTAGGAAAATTGTTTCTATAAAAATTGGTGGATCTAGTATAATTGGTGGGGTTAAGTTTTTTTTATGCAAGATGACATTTTTCTCCTCTATCATAAGGGATTTTTGGATTACCTCAGATATGGTAGGATTCTCATACAATCTGACCTCTACCCCGGTCACTTCTTTGAGGCCATTCATAAAAATTCCCTTCACAAAGTCTGGATCAATTTCTCTAAGAGCTCCCACACATGTCTCAAACTCCTTCACATACACTTCCACTATTCCCACTTGCTTCAAAGCTAAGAGTTGCTCAAATGGATTCTGCACCATAGAGGGTTGGAACCTCCTGATCATTGCCACCTTAAACCCCTCCCAAGTCGATTGAGGATTGCACCTACTCCACCAATTGTACCAACTGAGTACCTTCCCCTCTAATGCCATCATAGTGGCCTACATCTTCGCTTCATCTGTTGATTCCTTCAATAAGAAGTATCTTTCAAATCTGTGGGTCCACCTAAATGCATCATCCCCCTAAAAAGATGGGAATTTCTAATTTTCTCCATATATCCCTTCCATGATTCTCCCTAAATTCATAATCACCTTTGCACAACTTAAACAAAAACCATCAGCTTCCTTTCATAAACTGACTTATGTTGAGCCCTTAAGGATAACCCTTTACTCCAGAAAGCTAGAAGTCTATTAATGCGAACCTCCAGGGGTGGTTTGCTTTCTTTGCCGATCGTTCTTTCCTGAAACTCAACTTACTCGAGGAATGTAATTTGTATATAAAACTTGTATATTCGTGTCACGGTTCTATGATAAATATGGAACAAAAAGTATAGGAATGTGTATGGTTTAATGTAAATCACAATTTGTATATATTTTTGGTATTTTTATTTTTATGTTCGGATAAAATAAAATGGACAAGAATGAATGGGAAGACGCCACAAGCAAAGTAGCTTGATAAGTCAATGAAGTTCGCCACAAGGAAGCGTCCTTGATAAGAGCAAGGTTAAGGTGCCACATCAACAGTGATAAGCCTATGAATGTCACAAGAACTAGTCCTGATAAGTTCTAAGTTAGGAGCAACGCTAAACTAAAGATTAATTAATCCAAATAAATTTCAACTTGAACCATGTGCTTATTTGAATTTGACAAATTGATTGTGCCTTATCTCTTACTTGGCTGAATTGATTAGGACAGATTTGGTTTTGAAAAGGAAAGTTCATAATTGGTGAATTAGTCTCTTGATCTTCATGTTTGGTTGTAAGTTTGATTTCATAGTTGAATGAGATGATTGGACTTTTATCTTTGACTTGAATGCCTTGAATGCGACTTGATTACTTGCATTTCTTGAATGATCATTGACTTGAATGTCTTGAATGAGACTTGATTACTTGCCTTTCTAGAATGATCCTTGACTTGAATGCCTTGAATGAGACTTGATTACTTGCCTTTCTTGAAATAAGCTTGAACCGAATTTGAAATGTTTCATCCATTTGCTTTTAGATCCTTCATTTATTTCTAGGCTGATTGGATTGATAGAAACTTACCTTATTAGACTCTCTCCACACCAATTTGAAATTGGCATATCAATGCTATCTCTTTGCTTAATTACTATGATGATTCTACATGGTCTAGAAACCTACCTCTTGTTTTGATACAAATTCATGACTGCTTTCTCAAAACACGCATGAATCAAAAGTTCCAAACCAAGCAAGGAAAAGTCAGTGCATAGGAGCATCTCTTACTTTATTTTATCCAACTTTATGTAAGAAAAGTCTTTGGTCCGTTCTTTGCGTGTGGAATTGACCATGAAGTTAAGGTTTAGAATTGTAATTGATTCTTGCGATTTTAATTCTAATGTTTTAAATTCATTTGGAATTGAAATCACAATTTCTATACCCCAATTCCATTCAATTATATTGCCACTAAAATTCATTATCTCAATTCCGAACCTTTTACCGTCTGAATAACAATTCAAACTTTGGAATTTACACTTCAAACTATGGTGAATAAAGACACAACAAAATAACCTTGTTTTTCCTTTTGTGTTCAACATGTTCTTGAGATAGGTATATTATTGTTCTTTAGTGAAGACTCCGAGTCATCTCACAACTCTATTTCATGGCTTTGAATCCTTTCATTTCCCTTTTTCCCCCTCCAAAACTCAACCCGCAAATAGATTATTAAAGAACAAGTTGAATTCATACACATTATCCAAATGATAAAAGCATAAGCCATATATGTGTTATACCTGAGATTTTAAGGTTTTTGCTAGATATGTGTTGTATACTAATAGAACTGTTACTTGAAGCATGTGTCACACAAGGATATAAATAGAAAATGATAGGCATATGACTACACAAAAGCCAAAAAAATGAAAAAAAAACTACTTGTGTACAAAGTTGTTAGGTTGTTTATGAATTTGTGGTAAAAAGTAAAAACTTGACCAGCACAAACATGCACTCACACACTGCAGGTTCCATCTAATTTTAGCAAGACCAAAAAAATAAGTTTAAGCAGGATTGAATTTAAATGATATATGAAGACATATTTGCATAGTTATGGAGAATATGACACCTGAAATGGTGTCTAACTCTTATGTAGAGCATTATATTTCATGTATAGATAACTGCTCAACAACACTGGTCATTCTCTTAGAATACATATAGTATTTACTATAATTTCTTATGATTTTAAATTTTAATGAAAGAATCTGAAAGGCTTCCAACCAAAAATTGGGACCATAATGAACACTGAAGTATTAGTACTATAGAACAGGAACAGAAATAGACATTGGTACTGAAACATCACCAGCAAAACTTGTATCCCTAGTTGGACCCGAATTGCTAGCAAATGCATAGCCAACGCCTAATCCGACATAATGTAGAGATGCATTTTCACATCTCTGAAACACTCTAGCAAGTGAAGCTGCTTTTCGCCTTGCTCGCTTTGTCCCTGTAAAAAGAAGGGTTTGAAGTAATCCAGCCAAAGCCGGTGCCTTAACAACCCTTTCGGTCGCTGCTGCACCTCCACTCCGGCACAACTCCAGCAATGCTGCAACTGCATTCTCTTTACCTCTTGCCGTTCCACAACGCATCATTCTCATCAAGCCAGCTATTGTTCCTTCGTCCTTCACCACTGCTTTGGCCCCAGCAGGCTGGCGAACAATCAAGGCCAAGGCTCCTGCTGCTTCCTCGGCAACTCCTTCATTCCCTAAAGCGCCAACTAGAGCTGTTAACGCGCCTGCCTCTATCATTCTAACACAATTCTCAGTGTGAGTAGATAGATTAAACAAAGCTGTTACAGCATCCTTCTTTCCTCTGGGAGTCCCCTCTTGCAACAACCCTGCCAGGGCTTCAACAGCTCCCATCTTATCTGCGATTCTCTTCTTATAGTCGTGCACGGCAGATAGGCTAAACAATGTCGCAGCAGCATTTTCCCTTGCCTCCGTTGTGTGCCCAAATCTCAGCACATCAACAATTGATTGCAGACACCCTTCCTCATCCATGATCCGACTTTTGTTCTTGTCAAAAATGGATAGGTTGAGCAATGCAGTCACAGAATTCTCTTGAGTAACATGGTTGGGAGACAAAAGCAAGTTCCGAAGATAAGGAATTGCTCCTGCTTCTGCAATTAAAGCACGGTTTTGTTTTCCAGTTTTTGCCAGCAGTCGTATCTCCCGAGCAGCAACAGTCTGCCCGGCATGTGATCCATTAGCTAGCTGCTGCATGAGAAGGGCCGTTGTGGCTCTGTTGGCTTCAGCAGCAGCTTTGGTGGGACAAGCTGATGCAAAACTCTCAGCCATAGCATCCATGACCTCTGGTGGTTCAAGGGGAATTCCATGTGCAATGCACCACTGCATGATCAAATTCCTTAGAGCACGATTAGGAACAAGACGATTGTGGCCAAGCTTTTGCCCTGTTTTTGGGCAAGTTGTGTGCCCTTCTTCTACCCACCTAGAAATTGAACTCTTATCATAAGTTTGCCCTGTGGAAATTATCACCGGGTCACACATCAAATCCAATGATATTGGGCAACAAAAGTCCTTTGGAACAGTTACAAATGTTTCAGCAATTGCCTTAGTAATCAATCTGTTTTTAATCTTCTTCTGACTTCCTTTTTTCAAACGAAACTCATCCTCCTCAAATCCAAAAAGCAAAAACCTACAATACCGCGTCATCGCAACCAACCCATTAAGCACCGAAATTGTAGGCTCAACATCACCCTCATGATTAACAATCTGCTCCTCCAAAGCCTCAATTTCAGTCCTACAACTCCTAGCATCAAAAATCTGCAATTTCTCAACAAAAAAGCATTTCAATTCTTCAGAATCAGGAATCTTCCCACTCTCAAACTCATCAAGAAATGAAAAGAACCGAATCCTGAGAGCATCATCTTTCTTATCTATAAACAACTTAGCCTTCCTTAACTGTTTCTGCAACAACTCAATCTGCTCCCTAACATCCATACTCAATTGAACATCCTTAGTAGGAAAAACATCCAAAAGGGTCGAAATTTCTTGGTTCAAATCATGGAAATGGCCAGAAATTGAATGGTTCTGAAGCAAAAGCCACAACTTACTCGATTGAACGCAATAATCAAGAAGAATCTTGGACCGGTAGAGCACAAGATAAAGCTCCTTGAGACAAAGCACAGCAGTAGGTGGAAGAAAAACACTTGAATCACTCAGATACTCCAAAAGAATCTGAAAAAGTTCAACTTTTCTGATCAAAGACCGAGAATTCTTACGCTGGAAATGGAACACGCGATTTGAAAAGCACGAGACAAGTTCGTTAACCACAGAAACTAGGGTTTTAACGAGTGCAACGTCGGACAAGTCAACCGGTGCAAGAAACGCCTCCAACGACGGCGACCTTCTCCGCCGCAGCGACGAGAATATAGCCCCTGAAGCCATAGAAATTGGGAATTTTCGGGTTTCAAATTCCACGAAGGGGTGATTCTGAAAAGCTCGATTTCTCAACTGGGGTGATGTAATTTTCGAGACCCTTGAGGAACTGAACACTTTTACAAAGAAAGTCAAGAACTTGCGATGATTTTCTATTAATAATAAGATCCTTGGAATTTTCGTAGAAAAACTTTCTGGGTTCCCAAACGGCAAAGAAAAGAAAGAGTATTATGAATTATGAAATAGTTGTTGTTAGGTGGAAGTTTGAATAATCAAAGGGTTAAGAAGAAGAGAGAATTAAAAATTATTCGGCCGAATCCGCGTTATGAGAAAAAGAAAGAGATGAAGAAATAAGTGGTGAATTTCACACAAGGGATTTTGTTTTCTCAATTTCTGATTTTTTTTTTCTCTAATTGGAAATGGAATTGGAAATTTCAATTTAAGTGCAGCCTTTATGAAAAGAGATGAATTTCACAAAGGGATTTTATTCCTCAATTTCTGATTTTTCTCTCTCGTTGAAATTGGAAATTTGAATGTAACTTCAGCCTTCATAAAATCTTAAAAGAGACACTTTACCCATTATTATCAATTTACACCAGAAAACATTACTATAAACCTAAAATTCTTTTTACTCTCTCCTTCTCTAAAACCCCCCAAACCTCTACACATGTAGGTTTATTGTCAAATGTTAATAGCTTCCAATACCATATTGTCTAATTTATTTACTGAAAATATTTTAGGACAAAAAAGTTTTAGAATGTATAAGTTTTCATACATTTAAGTATTAATTTATCGATTTATTTTTGGTCTGACAACCATGTTCTAGAAGTGATTTATTCAAAATTTTCACTTGCAACTAACTACAATCGAAAATATTTTATTACATCTAATATTAGTAAAATAGAGTAAGAAAATTAAATCTAATAACAATATTGAAAATGATTAGAGTTATGGAACTCAGGTGGTAATGAGGTTCAAAGTTATATGATTTTGGTTTAATGATGTTGAATGAATGAGAAAGTATGAGGTTAAGAAGTTTGTGGTTATATTATTTGAAAGATCATCAGGTTAAGGAGGGTAAAACAAGAAAGATCAAAAAATATATTTGGATTATTGCAAATTTTTTGGGTCTGAATTAATAATCATAATCATACAATTCAAAAAGTACTTTTTTCTTGTCAAAATGACTTTTCATTGTTTGACGAAGTGAGTGTGCATATTGACAGATTCTGGTCCATTCACTTATTTTAATCTTTTCTGCACTTTGTTGCAAGGGAAGAGAGAGAGAATCTAACACATATATGAAATTACAGTTATGGTGTTCTAGAATAGTTTGATGTCAGTGTTACTTTTTAATCAGACATGGCATAAATGGTAATGGAAGGAAAAAATTGGAATCTTAGCTGGTTTCTGTTGTGTAGTTTTGGTTTTGACTTTGTGCTTGAAATAGGGTAAGGTACCTTTGATACCCTTCTTTATTGCTTTTCTTGGTTCATGAAATTGGGTAAGGCACCTTTGATACTCTTCTTTATTGCTTTTCTTGGTTATTACAATATGACTTCACACTTGTGATCCAAGAGAATCATTATGAGTTTATGACGTAATTACAAATTACACATAATAATTTGATAAAAAATATATGCAAAAGACAATTTATGAATTTTATACAGTATTATTGTATCATTCAATATTAATATATAATAATCATTAGTTTTTAAAGAATAATTAAAATAAATTGTGGATAGTGTATAAATTTTTATATTTAGTGTATAAATTGTGGATAGTGTATAAATTTTTCAAGAATAATTTTTATTATAAAGTAAAAACAAAAATAATTACAACTAAGTTTAAAGCATAAGATTTTTTCATCTCATTTTGTTTCTTTTTGTGTTTTTCTTGATTTTGTATACACACATCTCTAACTTAATTTTAACCTTTTCCATGCACTTGTAGAACATTTTGCATACCACTTGCCTATTATTTTTCCCAGCCTGCCTATGCTTCTTAGAACTCCTAATCTTGCGACATCGCCTTAAAACAAGAACATTAATCTATTAAAAATGTACCATTTGGATTACTCGTACAAATTCAATGTTTCTAAGTTATTAATTTGTTTGTACATAATCATTTTTATTGACAAATTTCAAACTGATTGGGTGTTATTAGTTGACCTGCTCCACCTGCTAAGATCATGCACTCAAATCACGTACATTATATAAGAGTTAGACTCATTTCCATTATAGAAGAGGACAATTCAATTTTTGTATATATTTTTAAGAGTAAAAATAAATATAATGGAAATGAATGACACTTCTATTATTAGAGTCGTTTCTCGAAGAAATCAACAATTTATCAATCACAACTGTTATTAAATGTGATTTTCTAATCTAGCAATTATAACTACATATAAAATTAATTTATAGTGCCACAAAAGATTGGACTATAAAAACTTATTTATAATTACAAAGGTTATAAGTACAAATCTCATTACCAATGTCAAACTTTCTTGATAGATAATTTATAAATCTACTTCTAGCATTCAACTCACTTAAAATTTTATTTTTAAATAAAAACTATAAAGATTAATTTCCTTCATAGTTCATAACATAAAATGTTATTTTAAGAATAGTTCATTTCTATCTGCTTGAGATACTGCCAAGTGGCAAACATTGAAAGAGGATGGTACGGTTGCCCTGGCTCCTAGTTGCTAATCAGCATAATTAGTGTACTTAAAATATTAAATATCATCTACCATTTATTTGAATTATTTTTTTGAAAAATCAATAATTATTGTGAATGGTGAATGATATAGTTATAGTATAAAAAACTTATATACTGTCAATGTATAAATCCTTTTCTTTTTCAAAAAAAAGTTATAAAAAAAGAAAGTTGTAGATGCTCTTAGCTTGAAAGAAAATTCCTACCCTTTGAGCAAAGGTAGAAGGGATTCATTCTGTTCACCTCTTTTGCGTGGTCACTGTTTTCCTAACCAATAAAATGACCTACCACACAAGTTTTGAATTATTAAGAACACACAATTTATTACCTTCAGACGAAGCAAGGCCAAAGTCAACAATTTTATATTGCTAGGTACTGCACCATATGAATTACATAATTATATTAAATTAAGAAAGGTCTCAAATTGGCCACTTCTTCTAATGTGCACCACGAGAACAAAAAAGGGTGGGATTGAGGTTGTTGTTAATAGCTTAAATGCATTGCCTTTTCTATGGCTCAAAAGTCGGCGTGTTTTTTGTTATGTACATAATAGTTTAGTTCAACTAAAACCAATTAATGGGGATGGACAAAATTAAACTTGTTCTTGCTATTGTACGATAGAAGCTATGAAATGAGAAAGAGCTTAGTCCAACATATTCTACCAAGTTGGGTACCATTTATGTTATTCTTCGTCCTACCTGGCAATGGGACATCAATGTTTTTCTTTATATTTGTACTATCATTACTAATTGTCTCAAATACATCTCTACTCTTCATATCATTGTGAAAAGGACTTCTGATATAAGAACCTTACGATCTGGTCCACTAATGATTGTAATCTCCAATACTCGGTCAAATTGAACTTTAAACTCTAAAAACACTCATTATAATTGGGGAGTCTGATTAGCCGGAAGATTTGGAACTAGTGAGTCAAACTACAAAACCACAATTAACAGACCGAATATATATTAACTCAAAACCTTAAGGCATTAGAGTTATAAATTTATCTACTTATATATTCTTTACTTATCTCATTCTTTGTTGATGTGGAACTTTTTCCACTCATACTCATTCTTCTAAAATCTAAACAAATGAATTTGAATTTGGCGACTTAAATAATGGTGACCTTAATAACTCAAGCAAGTTCAAGCAGTTTGCTAGAGATTGTCAAATTAACACAGAAATTTCATAACCAGTGACATTTATGTTCTTTAATGTTAAAAGTGGACGATCGGGAGTTGAAGATGGATGGTCAGAAGTTGAAGATTGATGGTCGAAAGAGTATGTATGGTGTAGTGTAGGAGAATGGGTAACTTGATCGGATGATCTTTTGGGCCCGCCTGGGGAGGTACGTAAAAATGTTCTTCGACGATCAAGTTAGTAAAGTATTCTAGAGAGGAGTAAATAAGAGAGAAGTTAGAGCAATAAGTGTAGCAATAAATGAGGGAATGAGAATTAATTATACTTCATGCATGGTCTCTTCTATTTATAGAGCTTAGGAAGTGCTGAGGTGGCATCTGGTCATTAGCCAGTATCTAACGGGTACAAAGGATGTCATTTGACCGTCCTTACTTTGACCTACAGATCTGTTTTTGTCGATTTGTCGGGGGCAGGTGGAATGTGCAGGCGGCGTGGTAGGCGGCCTGTTATCCGAAATTGGAGGCGAGTCAGAGGCATATTAAAGAGTGGGTCAGAGGCGCATTAAATGATGGGTCAGAGGTGCATTAAATGATGAGTCAAATGTGTCAATACCGTGTCAGGAGCATTTATGGCTTCTTCTACAAGTAAGTCAATCTGGAGGCGGGTAACGGGGACCGTACGGAGCAGTGAATACCATGCTCGGGTCTGGTGGATAATTGTCCGCTTATGACCGGGATGGAACAGTTGCTCCCAATCTACTAGGTCGGTCAGGGACGACCGAGCTAGTGGACTAAGGGTGGGTTGGAGGTATACTGGTTACGGTCGGACGTGGTTTAGGTGTGTAAGGATAGGTCATGATGGCTAGGTCCTAGGTTGACAAGTGGGTGTTCAATCGACGCGTCTGCTCGTTTCAGTTTCGTTGTCTGAGTTTTTGTGCTACCGTTAGATTGTTCTCGAGTGCTCTTGGACGATCAGATTTGCGTTTCGAATTGGGCTTCCATGTAGATCTGGGCTTGGGTCTTTCCTATAAATAGAGGTTCTTTCTTCCCATATTCTTCATTCTCTTCTTGCCGACCTTTCAGACATCTACTGAATTCGGGCGCATCTTTTCTATCTAGAAGTCTTCTTTCCTCCAATCTTTTTTAATCGGTAATTCCTCTTCTCTTCTTCCTTTTCCTTTTAATTATGACCGACGGGGAATCTAGCTCCGATGATTTGGAGATCTTGCCTAGTCTGTCATCGATCTTTATGTCCCCGGGTCTCCGTCATCAAAGGCACCGGCCTACACGGGGGCGACCTCGACGGTTATATTTATCCACCCTCCTGCATGATGTGAGAGTGGGAGGTAATAGGAGCGAGGCTACCGTCCTGGACCGTGCAACCTTTTGTAAGAAGTGGGGTCCGGTCTTGGATGGTATATCCAGCTTGGAGTCTGTCACTTCTTCTGATGACAGGTTATCTATGGGGAGGAATTTCGTCGAGCGTGCCGACCAATATACATTTCCACCGGAGATGATGGATTCAGAATCTCCTTATTGGTGGGTTGCACGAGAAGTCATAGGGAGCCCTTCCTTTTATACGGTGGATAAGCAACCTTAGGTAAATTTGCTGGCCTACCCTACCAAGGGTATCACATGGCGCAGTCCAGCAAAAAAGGAGTGCGTTTGTCAGGATATTTTCCTGGAATACAATGACCGCCATAGTTTCTATATGTACGAGTACTTCTGTCGTCGTATTGGGGTGAAGGTTCCATTCGACGACTGGTCAGCCCAGGTGTTGCAGCACCTTCAAGTGGCCCCTTCCCAACTTCATCCTAATTCTTGGGGGTTCATCCGAGCTTTCAAGATTTTTTGCGAGGTCATGGAGCATCCATGTACGCTCTGTCTTTTCTTCTGCATGTTCTACGTGGGACACAGTTCCAATAAAGACGAGAGTGCCGCAGGTCGGGGCGGGTGGACCTCACTTCAATTTGCAAATGGTGTGCTCTCTTCTAGGCCTTCGAGGGATCGGTCAAAGAGTGGAAATTTGGGTTCTTCTGGGTAAAGGTTGTAGGCGAACAACACTCGTGGGCATACAGGCCCGACGGGTAAACCCGATTCCCTTTCTCTTGGAACATGGGAATCCGTCAGAAACCGGCCAAGTCCTTCGGTTTCTTATATGACTAGCTGAACCGGTGAGAAAGGGAGGTGGTGGATGAGATGCTAAACTGGGTCCAAGAGGGTCGGGTTGTCATCTGCTATAAGTTAGTCCAAGAGGATCATATTTTTAGGCTGAAGTTGGTGAGCATTTGGGTTTACAAATGTAGTGTGCATATATTATCTCATATTTTGTATTGTTTATTCGATTTTAACATCTTTTTCTCTTCATTTCAGCTGTTGCTATGGGTGATCAATCCGACCGAACAAGTCTTTTAAGGAGGGCTGCCCTGAAGAGGAAAAGTGTGAGGTCACTAAAAAGGCGAGGTTTGACTCGCCCGTCTGTGCTGAATCTTCTCATGGGGAGTCATATGTGTCGGTGATATCTGCGCCTCCTTCTGAACCCGAAATAGTGGTCGTGCTTACTCCGACTAATGTCCACCCGGTTGACCTTACCGGGGAAGAGGTTGTGCTCAAGGGGCCCTTGATCCTAACTCGAAGGGGCCTACTAGGGGGAAGACCCCTGGTAGTGGTAAAGGAAAGGCTGCCGCCAAGTCTTCTTTCTTGTATCGGGTTCCTAAGGCGGTGGAGACCGGGCTACTCAACCCTAGGGTAGTGGAGAAGATGGATTCTCTGCTCATGTTAGATATTCTGAGGAGGGTTTGGAAGGACGGGGTCTTGGCTGCTTTCGTGGCCAAGTATCTCGAGGGTGATGAAATGTTGGCTACCCGGGCCGGGAAGGATGCTTTGGCCAAGCTCCAAGAGCAGCACTCGGGTGAGCTCCATGAGCTGGAGAAAAAGTACATCGAGGCGCTGAAGGTCCAAGAGGAGCAGAACTTGACTGCTGGTGAACAGGCGTCCAACTTCAAGAAGCTCGGGATGCTACGCTACAAGCTCAAGCCAACATGGCATTTGTCCAACGGGAAATCGGGGCCCCATGTGGCCATCTTGATCGAGCTGAAGGGGAGAAGTGCCATTTAGAGACGAAGTTGCAGCTGGCCGACGAGTGTGATGAGACGAACAAGGGGGACATTGTTCGGTTAACTAAAGAGTTGGCTCAATTGAAGGCGTCTTATCAGGACTTGGAGGAAGATGTCGTTGCTGCGGCGAATGCAGGGTGGGACAATGCATTTGCTCAGATCCGATTGGTTCTTCCGGATCACGACTAGTCTTGGACCCAGATTAATGCATCGGTCACTCCTGAGGGGGAGTTGGTTGTCGACGATGGTGAAGGCCCAGTGAAGCTTCCGGTCCCAGGTAGGACTTAGTGGGGGAGGATTGTAGGTTTAATGCATTGGAAGATTGCAATGTTTTTAGTTATCTATACTATCCTCGCTTGTCCTATATTGTTTTTGGTCGTCTACATTATCTTCTTAATGAACTTGAAACTGTTTAATAATTAACAAGGTTGGATTGACCGGGCAACCAACCTAATGAACTTGAAACTGTAATAATTAACAAGGCTGAATTAATCGGGTAACCAACTTAATGAACTTAAAATTGTTTAACAATTAGCAAGGCTGGATTGATCGGGTAACCAACTTAATGAACTTGATACTGTTTGACAATTAGCAAGGCTGGATTGACCAGGTAATCAACTTAATAAACTTGAAACTGTTTAATAATTAACAAAGCTGGGTTGACCGGTCAACCAACTTAATGAACTTGAAATTGTTTGATAATTAGCAAGACTGGGTTGACCGGGTAACCAACTTAACGAACTTGAAACGGTTTGATAATTAGCAAGACTGGATTGACCGGGTAACCAACTTAATGAACTTGAAACTGTTTAATAATTAACAAGGCTGGGTTGACCGGGCAACCAACCTAATGAACTTGAAACTATAATAATTAACAAGGCTGGGTTGATCGGGCAACCAACTTAATGAACTTGAAACTGTAATAATTAACAAGGCTGGATTGATCGGGTAAACAACTTAATGAACTTGAAACTGTTTAATAATTAACAAGGTTGGGTTGCCCGGGTAATCCACTTAGTAACCTAGTTACCGTCGTTTTGGTTCATATTTTCGCGGAGTTTGTTGATGGCGACCGAGAGGACTTGGTCTTGTCTTGGGTTTATGAATTTAACTGTCATCGAAGGGGGACTGGCCCACGCATCCGAGGGGTATACTGATGGCGACCTAGAGGACTAGGTTCTATCTTGGGTTTATGAATTTAACCGCCATCAAAGAGGGACTGACCCACGCCTCCGAGGGGTATATTGATGGCGACCAGAAGACTTGGTCTTGTCTTGGTTTTATAAATTTAACCGCCATCGAAGAGGGACTGGCCCCCGCCTCCGATGGGTATACTGATGGCAACCTAGAAGACTTGGTCATGTCTTGGGTTTATGAATTTAACCACCATCAAAGGGGAACTGGCCCACGCCTTCGAGGGGTATACTGATGGCGACCCAGAGGACTTGGTCATGTCTTGGGTTTATGAATTTAACCGCCATCGAATGGGGACTGGTCCACGCCTCCGAGGGGTATAATAGTAGCGACCTAGAGGACTTGGTCATGTCTTGGGTTTATGAATTTAACTGCCATTGAAGGGGGACTGGTCCACGCCTCCGAGATGTATACTGATGGCGACCTAGACGACTTGTAAGGGATATCTGAACAATACCTTGTTATCATATAAGTTGGATTGGGTTACATCATTTTGCCCATCCATTTAAGGTATGGCTCGGATTTACATTTTTAAGCAAATAACCGTTGTAGGTTTGCCGCATTCCAAGTGCGGGGGATTTCTTTCCCTGCTAGGTCTTCAAGCTTGGAGGCTCCTTTGTTGGTCTTGTTGGTTACTCGGTATGGCCCTTCCCAATTGAGTGCCAGTTTTCCCTTTGTCTTTTCGATGTCGACCCTTCTGAGCACTAAGCTTCCTATTTTGAAGCCTCGTTGTACCACTGTTCTGTCATATTTCTCAGCGGTCTTCCTTTTGATGGCGGTCTCTCTGATTCTGGCTCAGTCTCTCTTATCCTCGATCCAGTCCAAGTTGTGTCTCAAGGTGATCGAGTTGCTAGTTTCATCAAAATGTATTGTTCGCTAGGTGGGTTCGCCGATCTCCACCGGGATCATAGCCTCGGACCTGTAAGTAATGTTGAAAGGTGACTCCCTGGTGGTGGAGTGAGGAGTTGTATGGTAAGCCCATAGGACATGATGCAACTGTTCGGGCCATGCTTCATTGGCTTCTTGTAATCGTCTTTTTATCCCACGGAGGAGGACCTTGTTAGCTGCTTCTGCCTGACCATTTGTCTGAGGGTGCATTTCTTGGTGAATTTAGTGGCATCTTTGTCCATGGTCGGCCAATAATAATCGGCTCGGAGTACCTTCTTGGCGAGTGATGATGTGCCGAGGTAATGGCCGCAACTTCCTTCGTGGACTTCTTGGAGAACATACCGAGCCCTATCAGAGCCGGGGCATTTAAGCATAGGAGTAGAAAACCTTCGGCGATACAGACAACCTTATACCATGGTGAACCAAGAACTATACCCGAAGAATCTTTGTCGATCCTTCTTATCCGCTGCCAAGTCACCATTGGACAAGTACCTGATGATTGGGCCAGTCTAGTCGTCTGGGATCTGTGTTCGCTCGACGACCATGACACTTGGCTGCAGGATTGTCCCTTGAACCACTGACCTGTTGTTTCCCGGACTCTTCGTGTTTGCAAATATTCTGCTCCCTTGGGACATGTTGGATGGAGGTCGTTACGAATTTGCTCATCAATTCCTTAGCTTTGGCTAGGTATTTTCCGAGCAACACGTCTTTTGTCTGATAGGCCTCCGTGATCTGAGAGACTGCAAGTTGGGAATCACTGTAGATGGAGATTTTTTCCGCCCCGATTTCTTTGGCCAACTACAAACCGGCAATGCATGCTTCATATTCCGCCTGATTATTTGATGTAGGAAAGGTGAATGTTAGTGAGTGCTCGATGGTCATTCCATGGCCATTGTCTAACAAGAATCCTACTCTACTGCCTCGCGGGTTGGATGAATCGTTAACATATTGGTTCGTTTCTGCTCAAAACTACCCGGTTGTGTCGTCAATTCGGCCATGAAGTCTGACAGGACTTGGCTCTTGATGGTTGTTCTAGGTTCGTACTGTATATCAAATTGTGACAGTTCAATGGACCAGAAGATCATCTGCTCGGCTAGCTCAGGTTTATGCAAGATCTGGCAGATAGGTTGATTGGTTCTGACTACCACCGGATGGGATTGATAATATTGTCGCAGCCGTCTTGTTGCCATCAAGAGGGTGTAGGCGACCTTATCTAACTTCTAATACCTGAGTTATGGGCCTTGTAATGCCTTGCTGGTGAAGTATACTGGGTGATGATTGTCTTCATTTTCCCTGATTAGAGCGGTGGCTACATCCCTGTCTATACCGCCAAGTAAACATATAGTGTCTCAGCGAGTGCAAACTTAGAAAGCATGGGCGGAGTAGCCATATATTGTTTGAAAGTTTGGAAAGCTGCTTCACAATCCTACTACCAAGTAAAAGTGTTGCTCTTTTTTAAGAGTTGGAACAGTGGGAGGGAATGTTTGGCGAATGCTGGGAGAAATCTGGCCAAGGCCGTCAACCGCCCATTTAGTTGTCGGGCTACCTTAATTGATCTTGAGTTGCGCATGTTGATGACTGCTTGGCACTTTGCTGGGTTGGCTTCAATACCTCGGCTTGTTAGCAGAAATCCCAAGAACTTGTCGGCTTCGACTCTAAAGGTACACTTTTCTGGGTTGAGGCGCATATTGAACTTGCGTAGTCGGCCAAAGACAGCATTCAGGATAGTTACATGATCTTCTGTGGGTAGACTATTGGCAATCATATCGTCCATATAGACTTCCATGTTCCTTCCAATCTGATCTCCGAAGACGATGTTCATCATTCTTTGATATGTGGCCCCTTCATTTTTCAGACCAAATGGCATGATTGTCGCCTTGGGTGTAATAAAGGCGATCTTGTCTTGGTTTGGGGGGTACATGGGGATCTGGTTGTATCCTGAATAAGCATCCATAAAAGACAGAAATTGGTACCCGGAAGAATTGTCAACAAGACGATCGATGTTGGGGAGGGGGTATGGATCTTTTGGGCTCACTTTGTTCAAGTCTTATAATCCACACACATCTGCAACTTTCTAGATGATTTCCTCACTAGCACAACGTTTGACAATCGGGTGGTATATGTTATTTCTCGGATGAAACCAGCCTCTAGAAGTTTTGAGATCTTCTGGGTAACCTCAGTTGTTTTGTCGGTGCCCATCTTTCTTTTCTTCTGGGCCACCGATCTTGCCCTCGGGTTTGTCATGAGCCGGTGACAGGCAATTGAGGGGTCAATTCTGGGAATATTCGCGGTGGACCAGGCAAAAAGATCTCTTTGGACTTCAAGCAGTTCATTAGTTTGGACTTCTGGGCTTCGTCAAGAGTACAACTGATATACACCAGATTTTCTTTTAGGGGACCGAGTTGAAGGGGTTTTTTTCTCCTTCCGACTAAGGTCGTAGGTCTTCTGTATCTGCCATAGCATCTAACTCCACTAAGTGCACGCCCCGTTGTCTTTTGTCGAGGGGTGGTGCTCGTAATGGAGTGTGGTTTGGTTGGAGGCTCATCTGATAGCAACTTCTTGCACTTTGTTGGCCTCCCCTAACCATGCATACCCTAATGTCGGATGCGAGAAATTTCATACAGAGGTGTGGGGTGGAGACTATTGCTTCAAGATGGTTGAGTGTTGGTCGACCGAGTATGACGTTGTAAGCTGAGACACAGTCGATGGCCAAGAACTTTGCTAGGATTGTCTGGGTTAGAGGTTGTTCTCTGACAGTCAACCATATATCAACATAGCCCATAGGGGTGATTCCTTGCCCCGTGAAATCGACAAGTTGGCCATCATACGGCAACAGGCCTCTATCGTTGAGTTCCATCTTGATGAACAGATCTTGAAACATGATGTTCGTTGAACTGCCTTGGTCAACAAACAAACGTCTCACCATCTTATTATTCATTTTGGCGGTGATAACGATGGGATCCTCATGACCGTAGACGACGCCTTCATAGTCACGGTCGTTGAAGGAGATCGGGGGCGTTGCTTGGTGGCCCTGGCTCTGGCGGGGTGTGCGGATGGTTGATTGCATGATCTCTCGGACATACCTTTTTTGGGCTGCCCTGGATGTACCACCAACAACGAATTCCCCAGATATGGTGTCCGAACTCTGTTGTCGCTTGTTGTTGGAGCGATATTCCTTCTGGTCTCTGTGCAGAGGACGTTCTTGTTGATTCTTTTGGGAGGGAACGTCTCCGAGGAGGACTGGATCGTCGCAAAAGTGGTGATCGATCTTGATGGGTCCGAGCTATAAATTTCCGAAGGTGTCCGACTCGTATCAGGTCTTCGATAGTATCCCGCAGTTGGATGCACTCTTCTGTTACATGGCCAAAGAAGGTGTGGAAGTCACAGTATTTGTAGCGGTCTTGGGTCTCCTATTTGGATTTGGTTTGGGGAGTTGGACTAAGTGGGCGGTCATAACTTCTTGTAGAATTCTAGTTCGGCTAGCATTAAGGGGGGTGTAAGAGGAGTATTTTGGTTTTTTGGGTTGTTGGGTGGATCATCTCGAGGGTGCTTGTGTGTTTTTGGGCGTTTAGCTTCCCGTGAGGGGAGTTGGTATTCTCTATGCTCGGTGGATGGGCAGTTAGGATGGGTTTCTTCTAGATCGATGAATTATTGAGCCTTAAATCGGAGTTCTTCCATTGTGAGGTCTGAATTTAGCCAATTCTTGCTTGAAGAGGTCATCCTGCAAGCCTGTCACGAAAATATGCATTGCCACCTCCAGGCTCAGGGTGCGAATCTTCATGGCCTCCGAGATGAATCTATCTAGGTAAGCTCGGAGGGGTTCATGGGGCTCCTACCGTATATCGGACAGTGTGTAGGAAGAGCGGGGCTGCTCTTTGCTTGCTGTGAAGCGGATGTTGAATCCGTTGGCGAGGGTGGCTCATTGGTCAATGTTGTTTGGTGTAAGCCGAGTAAACAACTACAGGGCAGCGCGTTTCAGAGTAAGAGGAAATGCTCGGCACATGATGGGGTCGGTGGCTCCATGAAAAAACATTGAGGCCTCAAAGGCATCTAGATGATCATGTGGGTCACTTGTTCCATCGTACTGCTCGATGTTGCTTGGTCGGGTGAGATGTTTTGGGAGTGGTAAAGACATAATGGTTTCAGTGAAAGGATGTCTTGCTCGTGAGGAGCTCTGGACGGGGGTTGAGTTACCTGAGTGATTTTCGTGTTTGGGGGGACTACTAGCCTAGAGGCTTCGGCGGATTCAGCGGAGTGCTCATCGGCAACTAGCCGCGAAGGTACATTGTTGGGTTCTGGTCTGTGTTGGCGCAACTCGGTTAGTAGTAGGGCATGTTGTTGGATAATTTGGCCTTGGGTTTGGATCATGTGGAGGAATTGTTGGGTAGTGGGTGCTTCTAGGATGGTGTTTGGTGGATGACTTTGGCTAGCTTGGTGAGAGGGTTGTACTAGTGTTGGGGGTTCAATGGAAGGGGTGTCATGATTCGGGTTGGGTGCTTTAGCATGGTTAGGTGGTTGAGCTTGATTATGGGTGGTCATCATGTTGCAGGTAAGCCACATACGGCGTCGATGTTCTTTAATGTTAAAAGTGGATGATCGGGAGCTGAGGATGGATGGTCAGAAGTTGAAGATGGATGGTCGGAAGAGTATGTCCCGTTTAGTGTAGGAGAACGGGTAACTTGATCGGATAATCTTATGGGCCCACCTGGGGAGGTACCTGAAAAGGTTCTCCGACGATCAAGTCAGTAAAGTATTCTAGAGAGAGGGGGGAGTAAATAAGAGAGAAATTAGAGCAATAAGTGTAGCAATAAATGAGAGAATGAGAATTAATTATACTTTCTGCATGATCTTTTCTATTTATAGAGCTTATGAAGTGCTGAGGTGGCATATGGTCATTGGCCAATATCTAACGGGTACAAACGATGTACTTTGGCCGTCCTTACTTTGACATGCGGATCTGTTCTTGCCGATTTGTCGGGGGCAAGTGGAATGTGCAGCCGATGTGGCAGGCGACCTGTTATCTGACATTGGAGGTGAGTCAGAGGCATATTAAATGATGGGTCAGCGACACATTAAATGGTGAGTCAGAGGCGCATTAAATGATGGGTCACATGTGCATTAAATGATAGGTCAGAAGTGTCAATGTCGTGTCAGGAACATTTATGGCTTCTTCTGCAAGCAAGTCAATCTAGAGGCGGGTAACGGGGACCGTGCGGGAGAGTGAATACCATGCTCGGGTCTGATGGGTAATTGCCCGATTATGACCAGATTGGAACAGCACCCAAGTGCTTACCAACATCGTAGCTTACTCCCCAAGTATGTCATGGTGTACAACACTCTTACAAGTTACAATCTCATAAACAATGTCAAAATTTGGCATTCAAATTTACAAGCACCCAAGAAGAGATACTTTTCGGAGCAAATAATGCATTGGATGCTGCATCAAAATAATGTCCACCAAGCACATAGATGCTCAAGATTCCGGGTAATAGATGACGGATAGTGAAAAAATCGACAGTTATTTGTTTTTTATAAATAACTATAAGCAACCTGATAATAATATAATAAGTTGCATCATCAACCAATTCCCTTCAAGTGCACCCTGCACTTAACAGGAACTTAATCCATATTATTCTATTAAGAGAACGGAGGCCAGTGACTTAGCAAAAGAATGCAACAAGGAAAGACATTGGGCACATTCCAATAGTAACTAATGAAGTATTCAACTGAATCTTTGTTTGAATTTTCCCGGAAATATATATATATGCTAGGAAGGAACATATAATATCTTACTACTAATATGGAATCTCCTACATAAACTAACTTCCTACATTTTCTTCATCCGAAATATAACTACATGCTTTTATTTCATTAAATGGAGAAAAAGGCTTGACCTGTAAAATTGGAACCTATAACACAGCAGGAAAAGCCTAAATACAGTGAATACAAGTGGCTTTTGAATGAACCTTCGGAAGATTCTGAAAACTACTACTACCTTGGAGATTTTGTAGAAAGACATTTTCCACATGAGACAAGCTTCAACAATGCATATGGTTTTCGAGTTCGAATTTTCAAGCGTGACAGCTGCCAATGCAATTACATACATTAGTAATGCCCTCATAAATTTGCATAATATATAAATTGTATCACAAAATCTAACAGCATATTTTAAATTAAGAACTCGAGAATTTGTGTAGGTGAAATAAAACTATAGAAGTATTCGATATGCTACAAGTGCCACACCACCAAAGTAATAAATCTTGGTATATAAAATCAATGAACATGCATGCAAACAGACTCAGTCACACACAACCCACCAGATTTTAGACACAGCAAGGAAAAAGAAAAATATATACATCAGCTTTTACTTTATTTGCTTTATTTCACTAATCTTGTAGCCAACAACTATTACATTAAATGTTTAAATATATAACATCTAAATATGAGGGTGGTCCTAAGTGTAACGGTGAGGGTGTGGGTTCAAATCCTGGAAACAACCTCTCCACTTGTAGGAGTAAGACCACATATATTTATCCCCAAACCCCACTAGGCGGAAGTCTCGTGCACTAGGTTGCCCTTTATATTACATTGAGATATGATAATAGTAAAATGATCAGTGAGGTATGTTCAATTAATAGTGCCGAGGAAGAGACACCAGTAATACTAACAAAGGGAAACACAACCTCTGGCATTTGGCCCATCATCCCTATAATGGAGCTTATATTACTTTGCATATTGAGGGTATTGCTACATTATTACACGAAACAACAAAATGCATGCTTTTTTAGTAGTTTATAAAGTCACTAGGTACTACCAAGATTGAATGCAATAAATAGAAACCAATTTAGCTAGAGGTCTACCAAACTGTATAATTTAGAAAGAGACCACCAATTATCTCCAAATCAATAAGAAAACGATTCGACTAATAAGATTACCCCTTCCTAGGAGATGTTGGTAGAACTATCTAGCAAAAATACATATTGGATTGCCATAAGATATTTGAAGTTGATCCAAAGCTCATCTTATGCTGCCTCAGTGCAGCATTACATTAATATGGCACATTCAAGTGTTATGCCTCAAGAAAATTGAAATATTAATGAAAAAGCAACAATCAATTATTGAGAAACAGAAACCAGTTTTTTAGCTAATTGGAAATGTATTCTGAATTATTTATACATTCTAACGTTAAATTTCACAATCGTAAGGAAATGAATTACCTTCCGACGAGTTGCTCTTGATGCTTTCCAGCATAGTAAGCTCCTTGATCTTGGCTCCAGTCTCCTAAAAATTAAATGATTTTAGGATTAATAGGCAGTTGTAAGTTATAACAGACTTCAAAACTTTATTATTGAGACAAGACAACATCAAACTCTAAAGCTCCATATATTCCAAAATATTCAAGTTAACAATCCCAACCCTGCACTCATGTAACTGATAAGGAAGGATAATCTTAACCTAGCATATAGTTCTAGGAAGATCTGGTTAGTTTTCTTGGAAGCTCAATTATGCATTTAACTCATCAGCATGATACCACTGATGTCAAGCTTAATTAGAATTTGGAAATACTATGTTTATGTGATATTACCATTCTTCTATCAACCTTAAATTACAAATTTTGAGCCACATTTCATCTCTAAAACTAAGCTATAGTACATGTCAAAAGACAAGAATGGAAGAGCACATACAGATTCTCTTGTTCAAGCTTTTCAGCGATAGAAACTGCTTTGCGTTTTGACCAACCATTTCGCTGACCTTCTGCCTGCTGTATTACATGAGCAAGAGATACCTTACTTCTTACAAGACTTCGACTTTGGCTTTGTTCCTTAAGATTCCTTCGGTCTAAATGCGACTTAACAATTGACTCTTTTTGGGAACCCGACGCTTGTCCAGGACTTCTATAAGATCCTGTGCGAGCATTACCCTGCTGGGCATTATTTTTGTACAGCACTGGAGAAGCTGCTTCTTCTACAATTTCACCCCTTTGCTTTTCAACAGAACCAGTCACTGAAGGATGACCTTGAATGGCAACATCATTTGAGTCTCTAATCTGAGGCGAACTATTGTTAATACCAGGCAAGATAGGAGACTGTTGAACCGTGCGCACATCTATATTTGTCTCACATCTAATTTCTATTGTTATGGAAGATCTAAGGACAGATTCAAATGCTTGTAAGATGTGACCTGTGAACTTCTCGGCCGTAGATTTGGTCAGTTGAGAACTAAACATTAGATGTACAGTTGGAGCTGCATAATGAAGCAATTTACTACCATTAGATAAATGGTAAATGTCAATGAGCAAAACAAAATTCGGAGAGACGTACAGAAGCAACACAATAAAATAAGTTTAAGAGAGGGGTCAACCAGTTAAAGGTCAAAACAAAGATTAAATAGATACATTATAAAAAATATGTGGGGGACAGAGTGAACTAAATCACTCAAAACAGAAATCCCATGATTATTATTTTGAGTGCAAGTGGTAAGTGCCATGCAGAGATTTCTTGGTAATTTTCCAAATAATAGTTATAATACCACAACATTACTAATGCAACTTATTGAAGCCATATAAAAACCTGAGCATCTCAGGAATAATAACCACTTAACTTTATGATGAACTCAAAAACTTAAATGCTACCACGAGTACAGTAGTGAGTTTTCAAAGCAGTATAATACAAGGTCCTTTAATAGATACTGCATAATAGAGTAAACATACCACACTTTATCCCCAATTCTTCCTGATATGAATTAAGACATGCTTTGAAAACTTTAGCATAATATATAAACATTAGAATGACTTTCCTGAGGGGAAAGATTAAATCATATTACTACAAAACTTAATAGTTGCATTGTTGAATAATCATAGTGCAAATTTGATGTTCACCTGCCCCAAAACTAACCGAGATCAGCTTGCCTTCTGTGTACAGAAACTCTTTTAGACCAGTAATTTGAATCTTCTCAAGCACCTCTAACCATATCTCTTCAATTTCTTTATGGTTTTTACCTAAAATTTGCCTTTCATTCATCCTAGTGTTATTGCTGGTACGTGAATAAGTATGTTGAGGAGCAACACCGGACACACTATGTCTTCTTTTCTCTGAACTTACACCCTTTGAGCTTTCAGCATGGAAATTTTCTATTCTATCATCCATTGATAATCGTCTTGCTTCAACAGGATTACCAGTTATTCTCGCTGCTTCTTTCACATGAGCATTGTTTATAGCCAAGGGACTATGGTTGAAACTATTATCAGAGGAAGTAGGCAACAGATATTGCTGGTCAGGAGCAAGTTGGAGCAATGCAGCTGTCAACCATGTTAGTTTGTCATTGGACGTTCTCAACTGCTTCTCGGCCTCAGATAAAGTTTTCAGAGCTTGGCGGAGCTTTTCCATGTCTTCTTTGGGCACTGAGATAGAAATCAGTATACTCAATTTGTGAAAGCATAATAACTACCAACATATTCATCAACACGGAACCAAAATAACTTAAAATACTTATGGAAACGGTGTTTAAAGAATGAAGGGGATTAGAAAAGGTACATCATTTAGTATTTATAGTTGCCTCGGATCAGAGAAATAGTATGATCTGTGTCATCTCGGTTTGCAATAATTTGATAACTGTAGTGTAAACCATAAAAAACATTTTTTAACTCACATGGCTGTCTCTTGAAGAACTTCCTTCTTCGCCTTTCTTTTGTGAAATCATAGGTCCCAGCAAGTATATCAGTAATTACTGTAGCAAGTTGTGGCATTAAAGTTAATGTCTCAACACCACTTTCCATGATCACTCTCAAATTTTTGACAGTGTTGACTGTGTCTGCAGATAATGCTAAATCAAGCAGATCAACCAATTTCTCATCAGAGATAAGCCCTACCTGAAGAAAGGATTTAACTTTAGAACAATTTATGAAGGGAAAATCAGCAATTTAAAAACAAGTTTGAAATAGAAACTAGTGATGCATGTAAAAAACAGTGATGACAGAAACATTATGATAAATAAAGGGCTTACCAGTTCTTGAACAAGAGGAACCGATATTCTCTGCCCAAGCAAACTAAGTTGTTCAAGGGTCATCTCGGCATCTCTCAATGATCCATCTGATCTTGAGGCAATGAGTTTCAGGGCATCCCTATCAATTTCTAGACCTTCTTTGGTTGCAACCAATTGCAATGTATGTATAATATCCGCGTCCTTCAGCTTTGGGAAAAAGAATTTTTGACACCTGGATATTATTATATGAGGCAAGACATCAAGACTAGAACTGACAAGGATAAAAACCAGACGTCTAGGTGCTCGATCAATGACCTTTGATATAGCATTCCAACAATCGGCCGATAGAGTATCACATTCATCAAAAATAAATACTCTGTACTGCGATGGAAGCTGGGAAACAACCATATTGTCAAGTAGATCCATGATGCCCTCGAAGTCAAAATTACTGACAGGACCAACTTCCCTTATATTTCTACTCTTACCCATGTCATGTGCAATGCAATAGTTGCAAAAGCCACAAGGTTTTGGGTGTTCTGAAGAACTACAATTCAAAGCTCTGGCAAATATGCGAGCACAGGAAGTTTTTCCGGTGCCATGGGGACCATGAAACACATATAGCAGTCCAACTCTCCTTCTCATCACTGCATTTGAAAGAGCTTGTGCCACTAAATTCTGTCCGACCATATCTCTGAAGGTTAGTGGCATATACTTTTGGGTTAAGCTTTGATGTCTACTATGACTATCCCCTCTCAACTTATGCTGGTCACCAGATCTACCTTCAGAGGCAAGGTCGGAATCAATATCATGCTTGAATAAATTATTACCAAAAAGAGCTAGTTCCCCAGAATAGTCATGGTCCCAACAAACATTTTCAGTGCTTCCACGAGATCTAGATCCTTCAATTAGCAAAGGCAATGCTTCTGCATCGGACTTAGTAGATGAGCCTGAGTACTCAGATGCCACAGGTCTCTCCGGAATATTTATTCCGCTGGTGATTAATGTCCCTTTCTTTAACCTTGGATCAGATAAACCACAAGATGTCAAACTTCTTCCTGCTATGTCAAGGAATGATTTACCTCTATGATGAATTCTGGACCAATTCCAAGGAATACCACACCCATTTTTTGGAGCCCGAGAAACATTTTGATCTATGCAGTCATTAGCCTTCTCCATGTGATATTTCTGGTGAGCTGAACCATTAGGAAATGAGTTGGAAGCCACAGACAATTCATTCTCGGTTCCAATATCTCTCGATGCTGTAGCAACTCGAGTTCTTCTTGTGCTTCGAAATTTTCGCCTCTTACCCCTATTCACTCCACATCCATTACCACGGATGCTGGTTTCTGCCTCCTCAATAATTTTATCCTGTCTCGGAAACTTTCCACGGAAATGCATGTTTGATGATGCCAAATCATCACTTTCCAATGGAAAATCATTCAACTGCTCGGAAAGTGTCTTTGCTTGAACATTCTTCCCCCTCTGTTTGCTCGATGCAGAGTGCCTTGAAATAACATCTTCAGCCAAACTTCTGCCAGCTTGACTAACATCCAAATAATCAGGCCTATCACTCTTCCTACCCGACTCTTCTCTGGCAACTCTCCTCCCATTCCCCACTCCACTCCTGCTACTACGTTCACTAGTTGCGGCTACCCCATCATTACCAACACTAGCCTCACCTGGAGCAACCCTTGATGTACCTATACTCGCCAAGGGTGGTGAGTTTCTGGACAACCTCCTCCCTCCCTTCCTGCGCTCGACACCTACAGACCTTCTTCCCTCTTGAACCACAGCATCATTTTCAGCGCTCTTGAAAAGCAAATCAACTACTGAAGGTGAATGCCACGATGGAGGACTCGCGGAAGGGTCCCTGAGAGAGCGCGATCTCTGCAGCACAACAAGGTCCCTCATGAGTGTCCTGTCAGCTAGTATGGGACTGTTCTTATGCATATGGTTCTTCAAGTGAATGCAATTTGTTAAATGAATATGGTTGCGGAGATGGTCACTAATGTCACCATTGGCATCCTTGAGTACCCTATTGCGGATAGCCCTAGTCATGATCACAACATCAACCCTTCTGACAGTAGAATCTCTTCTAAATTCAAGAAACAAATCAGAAAATTGCACATTTTTGCCTATAACTTACCAGATTTTAACAATTATGACAGAAAAAGGAAAAAATGCTCAATCTTGAACCCCCGCTAATTACTAGCAAATGACAATTTAAGGCTAGAATTCAACTTGCAAAAAGGGAAACATAAAGTTTCATGGGTAATTATCCCATTAAATAAGCTATAACACTCTTCAAGTTGAACAAAACATTAAAAAACAAAACTTCCCACCAAACTGAGATTGAAAAGAATGAACTTTGTGCACATGACTAGAAAGTGCTGCTACCCCAAGAAGCAACTATTTACACAACAAGATACAATTTTGAGACTAGAAATGAAAACAAAAGAGACGAAGTTAAGACCCCATTATCTCAAAAATCCGAAGTTCAACTTAAGTACTAACCCCTCACTGGTTTGAAAAAAGAACATGAAGTAAAAGGGAAAGTAAGGATGGAAATAGAAAGCAGTAGAAGAGAAAAGGTAGAAGGGAAACACTTAAATCACCTGAATCAGAAAAGGAAAGGTGACCCTTTTGGATGAATTATTAAGTGGTAGATCTCTCACTGAGCAAGCTTCACATGCACTTCACGAGGGTCTCACTCTTTAGAAAGAAAACGATAGTTATCAGTAGAAGAGAGAGAAACAGAGAGAGAGAGAGAGAGAGAGAGAGAGAGAGAGAGAGAGAGAGAGAGAGAGAAGGTGTAGTAGTGTGGGATGTATGGGTTGTAAGATCTGTTGCTGCTCTAGACAAACTCTCGAACAATTCTGGGAACATACGATGTACTGTCAATAAAGAGAGTAACTGTGACATGTTCTATCACCTGTGATTCTTCTATCAAATTCTTATCCAATCAATTATTGATTTAAATTTGAATGATTTTATTTTTTTGGTAGGTCTCCCTCAATCTTTTTTTTTCTTTTTGTCACAAATTAATCTCTTTTAGGATGTATGCTATCTCAACAAGTATTGTTCATGTTAAATAAATTATTAACATTTTAGTCATTCTAAATTTTAAATATCATATAAAGTCTTGTACTACTAGATGAACATTTTGTTGGTGAATAATCTTATTTGAATATATTTAAGATTGCCATAATTATGACTAGACTTGAACATGAGTAATGTGTTTTCTGTGTATGACAAATCTTTTATGGATAAAGAATTATTTCATTTCGGGATGTGTGATTCTTTTTAATTAGTGTTATTCTCATGAATTGAACTTTTAATTTTTTTTAATCTATTTAGTAATAAGATTTTATACTATTAGATCAATGCTCTTATTAATTGAGTAATGGGTTTATAAGCTGCAAATTAGAAGATTATTTATATTTTCTTTCAAAATCACATTTTTTTAACCTGGAAATTCATTGAACTGATTTTTTTAAGAAGAAAGATGATTTCTTTATACCTGAAAATCAAATTTGGATATTAAAAAAGTATACATGTATCACCTTTATCATTCTTCCTTGAAAATCATAGTTTTATTTAATGTGAGTCAAGCATTGAGATCCACTTATGGATAAAAGTTTTTCCAACGTCTATTAATTTTTTATTCATGGCTTTAAAAAATGAAACTGTTATATCACACTACAAGCTACAATCAACATAGAAGAAAAAAGAAAGGCTTTCTAATATTTTTCAGTGCAAGAGAAAATCATAGTTGGAATATTGGGGAATTTTGAATTGGAAGGGGACCAATGAAACCCGTCCCGTTGAAATTATAGATTTGTTGTTTGTATTAGGTTGGACACTGTTTGTCCTTTTTGTACGAGGTGACTTTATTTCCTTTTGGACTTTCTTATGAATATTTTGTGAGAAAAAATGCATATACCAAATACTGTAAGATATTTTTATATAATTCAAAAATTATATATTATTCATATTTGATTATCTATGACTTTGAATATAAATAATACAAAATAATAATTGATGATATATATATAAATAAAAGAGAATTACATATTACTCTCATGTTTTTTATTTGTTTATTGTTTTATTATAGTATACCATCATGCTGCCATCTTAAACGAGTTGAGAAATGGCAATGAAACGTTGAAATCAGGAATTTACCTAATTTTTTTTAAAGATCTATATATAGCATCCTTTTTAATAGTTAATAATTAGTGTCGCAAAAAGAATATGTGCCATGATCTTTTCACATTATATTTTAAGCAAGTTTGAGTATTACTCTTAATTACAATAAAATTGTAATTTACTGTAATTAAGAAATTAAAACAAAGAAACTCATGAGCATAAAAATTTCTTATTTCTATGAGATTCTCATGAAAGGTTGGAAACAAAGAAACTAAAACAATATTTTGCCAGATATAAGTGTAAACAAAATTAGTCTCACGATTAGTTATTGTTTAAGGTAAACAGGTATTTTGTCAATTTATTTATTTTTGTGAAAAATGTAACCATAAATAGTGCTTATTAATTTGCACCAATAGGTCACATGGATAAAAGGGAATTATTGATTGATTTTCAATGCACACAGTTGTATCCCTTTATTCCCTAGAACTACCTATTAAAATAATGTAAGAAGCCCAATGTATAATGGTGTGATATGCCTTAGTTGTTTTTAGTATGTACTTGGCCAATTTCCATGCAGGAATTTGGAAGTTGCTCAACTCTTCATTTGCATTAATAGCACTTTGATCCCCTAGCTACCTCTAGTGAAAAACTTAAAAACATCTAAGTTATTTTTGAGTTTTATGGAAGCCATATAAGTTTTTTTTTGTTTCAACTAAAGCTAGTCATTGTAGTCTCTTTCTTCTAACCTCATCAAAAATTAGTTAAATCCTTATTAAAATATATATTTTTCTTTTCTCTTTGGCTAGGCTCCATTTTTTGTGACCTTTCCTCAATAGAGATCGCGACCACTTACAATAATGACAATGTAATTGGACCTTTACATTGGTCTTGTCTTCCTTTCATGTCTTCTCTCATTCCTTCTCATTTGATTCATATTATTTTTAGGTTCTTCAAGTTCAAGAATATCTCAAATAGTTAACAATGTTGTTTCAAGAGAAAATGGTGACATAAGAGAAGAAAGAGAGTTGCCACCAGTATAAGAATAAGAGTTGCCAGCAGATTTTCTAATTGAAAATAAATGATGTATCGTCTAAGAATAAGAATGAAAAAAATAAACTAATAGTATATTCTCCTATCAAATCTCTTACACTAGTAAATAAAATGTTAATATATATTAATAAAATATTGGTTTAATGATATAAGGTTACATTAGATCCCAAATTTGAGGATTTGATTCGTTACCAAAAAAATGTTGATGCATATCATAACATTGATGTTTTGAATTCCGTTCAATATTTTAATTTTAAGCAGAAATTGGGCTATGGAGTATCTCCTAGTTTGCCATTATATAAGCATAGGATACTTTCTGTGCACATGTCATTTTGTCCCATTCAACCCTTTTACATTATAAAATATTCATGGAGTCAGGCAGAAGAAACACGCAAATTTTCACCAACTTTCACAATTAAATCTCGCATAGTTGTTTATGCCAACAGCATTTTCATTTGATAAAAAACAAAATCTTATTGAATCTCTTAAATACAAAGTATTATTTAAATATTATATTGATTACTATGTTAAATTTGTGATAGATAATTTGGAACGGGCTCTTGTAGAGTACAAAACACACTTCAGAAAATAAAATGGAAAATCCTAATAAACAAAGACAACATGAGAATAAACACAATTAGTTTACTTTGAACACATGGATCGATGCATCACAATTCACAAATAGTCAATTAAAATATGGAAAGTGTGAATGACGATTGTAGTTCAAATGGACAAAGTTATAGGGGGACCAGAGCATGTCATGTGGTCTTTCTAACAATGTCATGTATTTTATTTTATGGTTGTTTTGATTTAGCCACTAAAAATCAAAATATAAAAGCAACAACAAATAATTTTTATTTTTTAGAAGTTTGATGTGAACTAATAAATAGGATAAGAAATACAGCATAACCCAACTAATTTGGCTACATCCCAAATGCTTATTCTATTAAGTGTTCTATCTATGATATGGTTATTGATTTACAAAACATGTATAATAATAATAATAATAATACAAAACATATTATAATAATCCGTGATATTGGTGACGTCATTAATAATGAGGAATAAAGTTCCTCTCCATTAGTGGAGAGATAAATTATTGTTTTTCTTCATGTTTTCAATGACAAAAATATGATTTCATGGTAAACAAAATGATAAAAGTGTCAGTACATATTATATTTTATGTGTTATTGTGATGTATTTGTCTTTCCATTAATAGAGGGATTCTTACTCTTTGCGTGGCAGCAGAAGCAAAAATGACAAATGGGACTTCTTATCAAAGCACCGAGTACCCTAATTTGATAAGTTTTCAAGTAATTTATGTTTTATAAACTTTGACTTAAAAGATCTTATATCATTTTATCATTTATAAGTCAATTTAGCAATTAGTTTTATTAAACATGTTAGCTTGTCATCCTTTAACATTCAGCCCCTAAGGTCGGGGATCCGTAAACAATGAGCCAAAAATAAAAATAAAAACCATAAAATGGACTTAACCCAACACTTTAATGCAAAACTTAATATATTGAGTGTAAGTTTATTCACAATAGTTTCAACTTACTCATAATTAATCACTTGAGTTTCCAATAGGCTTTTCAGCCTTGCCTTCCACTAATTTTAGTCTTTAATCTATATCTACATTAAACTTAATTAGACACCGGTAGTATTGAATATGGAATGCACATGATAAATTCTTTGTATAATATCACAATAAATGAATAAAATAAATGTTTCATTAACTTAATGCTAGTTTACTTACTGAAAATATTTAGAGTTAATATGTATGATTTATGCTAAATAAATATACCTCTTTGTATGAGATAATGAAAAAAATAATAGTAAAAATATAAAAAAATTATTTAAATAACTTTTTTTATACTACTATTAAAATAAAGTATTGGTAATGGTTGACCTCTGATTCGTGAAACATGTTAATGACAAAAACTATGATATTTGTGGTCCTAATCATAGAGGCTGCAGTAGCTAATGACCTTATATAAACTTTTTGAAAAATGGTCCAATTTAACATTGATTTAGGATAGAGGAAATTGAATTAGAATAGCATAGAAATAAAAAAGAGTATCTGAGTTGCAACCTTTAAACAGTTAGAACAGCTATCAGAGTCACTATCTATCACTTCCTTCGATGCCATTGGTATTTCAGAAGGTGCATCTGAATGATTCTGATTGTCTTCATCGTAAGTCCTAACAAACTGACAATCAAGAGTTTCAAAAAAGGGATCAACTGGTCCACTATCCCATAATTTTGTGTCACTTAATACTTGTCTAATGACTAATTAATAGTAGAGAAAAAATAAATGTATTTATGAGAGATTTATACTATATCATTCATTATTCATATTCAATTATTATTGGTTATTTAAAATAAATAATACAAATGAATAGTAAATGATATATTAATTGTATAAAAAAATTATATTAATAATGCATATATATTATATTGAATAGTAATATTGTTCTATTCTACCAAGTAAGTAGTCATAGTTTGTTTTATCCTTATTTACCCCTTTCAACCCTTTGTAATCCTAGTGACATGTCTTTTAATACATTCCTCTAACATACCTTACATTTATATTTAATATTGAGGTTCATCATCGTATAAGAATCGTTTTTGAAATTTTTGCTTGATTATTTTTAAAGTTGTGAAAAATGAATATGACATGCATTAATCTGATCTCTAAATTTCAATACCTTTAGTTGTAGTAACTTCACACTTTAACAACAATTACCATAAAAATCCTTTTGAAATCGTTTTAGGATACTGATGTAATTGTTGAATGACTAAATTTAGCAAGTCTTGGTGAATGTGATAAACATATGCTTTACTTGTTTGTGACACTGTTGGTAATTTAGTACACCAAATTGTCGGTTAGCATGCACTTTAAATTGTCACATAAATATAAATCATATATTTATCAAACGTGTAAGACTCATTCATCAATATAATATTATATCATATATATTTATGGATTAGCAAATATCATTCTTCTGTCCCAATTACGGGTCTATAAATAAGGACCCATAAATAAGGACATTGACCTGACCCATTTTAGATATTAACAACGAGTACTATGAACTTCAATATCATTGTCATCCCTATTCATGTAAATATTTAACTCAATATTTTTTACTATGGAGAATTTTGAGGTACATATATGGTAATAATGATAATTTGCTCATTCATTTACATAATTGATGTTAAATTATTGAGAGGAAAACATATTGCATACAATAGATAAAATAAGGTCCAATAGTTAACGACTTAGGACAATCCTCTCTAGTGTCTAATTTGATGTATGTACCACTTTAAAGAGCCAACCCTTAACCTTCTCTCTCTGACATCGGAAACATTAAATTGTAAGATGGTGATGGGCCAGAAACATGTGAATGAACAAATTGTGTTAAAACTTGGACATTTATGAGTGATTAAAGGAGTTTAAAAATAGTAGGGTTGTGCCATAAAACGGGAAGAAGTTGAAGTGGGTGACTACTTGTATTGTAAATTAATCAAAAAGTAGTTGAAAATACTTGAAATAGGAATGGGTATCTGAATGTGAGATTAATAGATTATATATTAATTATCTAAATGACACAAATGGAAATACTAGAGGTTAGAAGAGGGTGTGTCATTACCTAAAGGTGACAAACAGAAATTATTGTTAGAAGGTATCAATTAATAAATCCTAGTTTCAGTGAGCACTTTTATCGGAATGTATGTGAGGCTCTAGAGACTGGGGACAAAAGTATAAAATACTAAAATAGTAGAAATTTATATAACTTAACTATAATCGCTTAAAATTTTGTTAAAATCTTCCAGTGTTAATGAAATTCAAATTAATATTTAAAAATGTTAACAATTATTTTTTTATTCTATCAATGATATTCTCTCACCATTTTGGATAAATAACATAACTAGTCTCTTTCGGAATGTGTGATTGTTCCTCCCAATAAATATACTATCAAAAATTGAATCATTGTCATTTTGATAATCACAATGATCTAATGGAACCTTATACTTTAAGAACATTGGTTAAATTATCCCGATAAAACTTTATGTTGAAAAATATGTATTGAATTACATTAAAATTTAATATCTTTAATTTATTTCTACTTTCTTTTTTATTCTTTAAGCATGAATGTGGTTACCCTAATCTTTATTATGAGAATGAATTCGTGGTTTTTTCTCCTTAAATTCCCACCGAGTAATATGAAATCATAACTCATTATGACACCAAATCTTTGACTAGTACTATAATTTTATAGTGGTCTTATCACTAAGTAGTTTTTTTCATGGGAAGTTTCTTTAGGAAAGTTGATCAAAATGAATGCTTGATTAAATAATGAATCCCCATTAAACTACACTTTCCCTCTGGTAGAAACGACAAAGGATAATTACCACAACTTTTATAACTAAAATAACTTTTCTTATTAAAAGGGACTATTTTCGCAAGGAAGCATCATCTTCATTGTTGGAAAGATAAATACTATAAAAACAAAAGTGAAAATAATATAAGACATTTTTATCATTTTATATGTAATGGAATAATATCTTTATCACTAAAAATAAAAGAAAAAACAAGTACTTACATCTCTATTAATAAAGAGTATCCTTCTTCTATTTTTGAAGTCCAGCTCAACACTCTACAAGTTGATAGTTAACAAAAACAAAAGTTACGGCTATTACAACAAATTATCTTTAAGATGATTAGACCTTTTGAAACAATACATAGAAGTTTAGCAATGCAGCACTGGTGTAATTACCATGTGAAATTATATATTTTCTATTTCATATTGTAAGGTCTATAACCAACGCCTAGCATAGTTTGGTCTCATTTCTTGTATGTATGGAAAATATTTTGTTGCTAGGTACAAAACCATTACAATATACTCAACACTTAAAGAGTTTAATATTTAGTTTGCATTTTGATAAGTATTTTCGTTAGCCACAAATAATATGGGAAAAAATACCGTAAAGCTGTTTACTTTGGCTAGTTATCATTGATTATGTTAACCTTTTTAGGGTATACGAGGTAACCCTTGCAATAATTTATTAGGATGGTGGAGGGAATCATTTTTATTCATTGGGAAAGACCCTTTGTGTCTAGTTCCGGAGAAACATTTAGCTATTGCTAAGATACTGTATATTTTTAATCTCGTCTCTTTACAAAGCTTTTTGAATAGAGTGTAAAATATATGTACAAACAGTGTAAAGATTTATACGCAGTCAGTATATCATTCACTATTCATTTGCAATATTTTTATTTAAAAGTCAATGATGACTAAAAATTAATGGTGGATAATGTAGTGACAGTATAAAAAACATTTACACTGTCGGTGTATATATCTTTTTCCCTTAATGCAATCACTAAATCCTACTACTCTTGAAAAGGCAGCTCCATGAACTAGGTTTGCGTAGGGTTTTGATCATCAAAGCCCGTAGTGCACACTCATGCATACACCTACACCTTTAACCACAAGGTGTTTGATAACATTCCATGTTAATTGATTGAGATCATATTAACAAAGTGTATTAAAGGAGGAGGGTGGTCAATACTCTTTTCTTCGGTCGCTACTCGAAACGAAATGAAAAGGAGAAAAAAAAAATTTCTTTAAATTCCCGGTATCTAATCGTTTAGGCTTAGATAATCTTTAGAAACTATCAATATTGAACAAAAATCATATGGACAAGTGATCTCCATTCATCAGTAACGATGAATTTTGAGGGTTACCCTTAAGTAAATGCCCTAGATATATTGGATTGTTGGAATTGAAATACAATGAATACACATTATATATCACATCATTAAAATAGTAAATCAAAAATACTTTTTTGTTGTTGTTGAGAATAAAAGTTTTGATCATGACAAAGTATAGAGCTAATCTACATATTGTATTACTTCTTGTTAATAAAATTCTGTTTTATTTTCTATAAAAAATAATAACTTAAATGATGTATATTTTTTTGATCGGCAAAAAGAATTCTATTAATAGAAGATAATTACAAAAGGGAAAAAAGAAGCGAAACTAAGAAGGCCAAGAACTGGTTAAACTATGATAATAAGACAAGAGATTGGGTTAGAAACCCTGTCCGAGTAAGGAAAAGAATTATTGCCCATCTGACCATTAATCCACAACCAATAATAAATTCTTGCAGCTTCAAAAATCTTATGAGGAGAAGGACTGACAGAGTTGAAGATAAAATCAGTCCTAACAAGCCAAATAGCCCAAGTTGAAACTAACCAGATGATACTCCAAAATTTTGAACGACTTTTGTTTGATATCATACCCATGTGAGCAATAAAATGGTTTATAGGCTGTGAAGGAAGCGTTGTGCTGATGTTCAACCAGTTGTATAGGAGCTGCCAAACTGAAGATGTGAGATTGCAAGTAAAAATAGATGATCTGGAGTTTCTACATACTCGTTGCAAAAAGGGCATAAGAGACCACCTCCATGAGATCAAAGGATCCCCTCTTGTGAAGTGCGACCATTATAGGTATCCTATCCTGAAAAAGCCTCCAAGCAAAGATAATGACTTAAACGATGTATATATTATGATGTGGGGAGGAGATGATGTAGATTATGGATGCAGAGTAGCCTAGTTTGAATTTGAGCATGAGCTTTTATCTAGCGGTAAATATTTGACCATTAGTTCACTTGATACTTGCAATTTACATTGCCTTTTTCCTGTGCTATTTTCTTTCTGGTGCAAGAAGTTCGTTTTGCTCATTAGATTTATGTATTTTGCATAGGAGTAGGGATCATCTCCATTATTGGAGAGAAGTACTATCTTTATATTTAGTTTAAGAATAAAAATATCAATACGAGTATAAACAGAAGAACATAATTGTCATTTTGTTTTTTTTTTGCCTTATTTTACATAGCACTTCCTCACTCTGACTTTTTGCATAAATAAATGAAATTTGAAAGCAACCCAGCCTAATTAATTGTGTTACTATTTTGAGTATTTTCTAACCGGAACAAATTTACAATCGTCAAGGATATTGCTCCACAGGCCCAAATCAGACTGGTTGAGGCCTAAAATGCAATCAAAAGCTCGATAGGTGATTAGTTTTACCATCTTATATAAAAATAACAATCTCATTATCCCCACTTCATGGTGCTATGTTTGGATGAATCAAGATTTTACTGTTTATGAATTTTAAAGGTAAAATCGTTTTCATAACCAAACACATAATTCTTTTTTTTTTCAGAAGTGTTTACATAGAATCATTTAGTTGAAGCCAAGTGTTAGTATAGTTATTTAAGGCCTCATTTAATTTCATATATGTATTAAGTTCAATGTCAAATATTCAATTTTCGAAAGCGATATTTGTTGACAAGTATAGTCACACATAGGGATGGCAAAATGGTTTGGCCCGACGGGCCAGCCCGTTCGGATAGGTGTTTTTAGCGGGCCGGGGGTTTTATCCCAAAAGCCCATATTCAACCCGTTTTGGAAGCCCGTTTTTTAGACGGGCCATGGTGGGCCGGGCCGGGCTGGCCCGGCGGGCCAACATTAAGATTAAAGTTCATTTGTCTATCATGTTGCTCATGCAATTAAGATTAAACTTTTACAATTTTAACTTATGTTTGGATGCTTAAGCATATAATTCTTCATTCTCTTTGTAAAATGAACATTTAATATCTCATTATGTACTTATCTATTATCTTCACTCTTATTCAATTATTGTATTTGTTATCAGATAAAAGTGGAGTTTCACTAACAATTAGGGGTGTTTGAATCAAATTTAAACATTTAATTAATTGAAATGGAAAATTGGAAGCTCAAATAGAACTACTGATTTTGATTCCTTTTGGAAAATTAAGCTCTATTGTGAACTAGGAGTCTAAAAGTTTAAGACTATAGTAGTTTATTGTTTAAAATTTACAAGTTTTGTACTAATGCAATATGTTATTATTAGATTGTGTCTTTTGTTTGTGATTTTTTGTTGTAAAAGACATTTATGAATTGTTTGAATTATTTATCTTTGTCTAAAAGCTTTAATGTATGTTTTGAAAAGAAAAAAACAGGCCAGCCCTGCCAAATATGGGCCGGACTGGCATTTTCAGCCCTCTTAACAATAAGGGTCGGGCCAGCCCATATTCTGACGGGCCAAAGACGGGTCGGGCTGGGCTGGCCCGTATTGCCACCCCTAGTCACACTCACACACCTTGAAAGACATTAATTCCTTAGGGGATTCATTTGTTATAACAAAATTTAATACAAGTTTAAACAAAGGACCCTTAATTTTGTTCTTTAACCATTTCCAATTGCCTGAATTGTGGGTCGGCCCATTTTGTACACTTATTGTAGTAAAATGACAATAAACTAAGGGTGAGTATGGGTCGGATAAAACTTATCACAACCCTAAACATTGATCAATTTATTTTTTCGAACCCGAATCCAACTTCAGACCCATAGGTTAACTCGATCCTAAATGTTGGTTGGGCTAACTTTTGAGCTTGAACTCGACCCTAAATCCAATTAAATATAATATATACTCTTTTTAGATAAAATATTCTCATTATTACTTATTATTATTATTGTTATGTACTTTGACATAGGATATACAGATGTCTTATTAATCATTTATATACAATAATATATATGATGAAAATTAGAGAATCAAGAAATATGAAGTGATATACACATTGTGGCACCAATTCATTTGTAGAAGAGTGTCCTAAATAAGTATAAAAAACAATGAAAAACCCGATTAAAATTATGAAATTATACGACTAGATAAGTTGTTACAATGAAATATATTATCTACTTTAGATCAAAGAGATATCAGTATCGTGTACAAAATTAAATATTCACATACAAAGATAAAAAAATGAATAACCATAGGACGAATCGGATCATATTTGTACCATATGCAATCCTAAATATCGATCTAATCTAATTTTTGAATCCAAACTATGTACTAGACCTGTAAAACAAACCATATTTGAATTAATTTATGATCGAGATAAAGTAGATAGGGAAGGTCGGGGTCCTACTGAACCAAAAGAAAGAATTAAATGGGTAGATTTAACATGACCTTCAATCTTTGTGTTATGCAAATAGGCTAAATATTTAATTTGATTCAGTTAACATTTTATTATTTAACAAATCTGTGTTAAGTTGGATAACCGGATGCCATAATTGGACTTCCTGATAATGCAACTCAGGCCCTATATTAAATATTATTAACTCTTAAATAAAAATTATATAAAACGATATAATAATGGTGTTAAATTCTTTAAGATGATAATATATTAAACTCTAACTGTGTACAACGTAAAACAATTTCCATACATGTAAGATTAGTTTCAACCCCTATTTATTCCCAGATACAACAACTTAATCCCACTATATTGATCAACAAGTCACAAGTGCAAGGAACATAATTTATTGCTCCGTTTAATTCAATCTCAGAACTTTATTATTCCCCATTGGTTGGAATTTAATCTTCGTATACATAAAAACAAGGAAAAGTTAACACTGCATGATTGTAACAAAACTATCAATATCCATATCCAGGGTTCAGTATATGTATAAATCATGTAGCACACCACTTCTTGGATTTCAAGGGCTTCTATGATTAAAATGAACTGCAAAAAGTGGTGCATTATGGCCTCTATGGCTTGGTCCTGAAGGTGGGAGATTTCCCTTTGCAAGGACAAAAAATGCAGCTTTACCTGAACCCAGTTCTGAGAACTTCTCCTGTATTAGCATGGTAGAAGTTCCTTTTACATTTTTTCCTCTTACCATAGGCATAGAGTGAAAATTTGATCTAGTTGCTGAAACTCTTGCTCCTAGTAAAATCAGTAAGATGGTGAAAAAAGAGAGAAATGGAAGTTTGGCACCTAAGATAGCCATAAGGTATATATATATATATATATTGATGTTAGTGTAAATATAGAAAGTGAAGTCTTTGGTGTTAAGAATAATTAAGATTATGATATGAGAACATTCTATATATAGGGGAGACTAAGCGTTAAAGCGTGTACTTTCGGTTAGATTGACATTGAGATTTGAGAAATAACTTTGGCACCTCCCAAAAAAGAAGAAAAATTTAAGTTCATGTTTAACTACTTAGTCCGATTTGTAATTCGAAGACCTTAATTTTGGGAGGAAAAAGTTCAAATTGTAGGCACCTTTTTTCTTGGTTTTTGCTTTGCCATTTTGTTGCGTCAAGGATAAGCATGTGCATATCTTGACTTTGATATGGTGTATCATATTACGTTGTCTTACACCAATAAAAATTTGTCATGTTAATTAAAAGAATTAAATTTTTTGTTTGATTATCATTGACATGAGACAATATATGAGATATAATTTTAGACAATAAATGTTTGTCCCTTTGGTAGTGCTAGCACTACGCCAAAATTACAAAACAATAGTGATTAAAATTGTCATTTAACAGTGTTTTTTGGACGTTTTATGTGATTGTTGTAGTACATAAAGTTATATTTATGAAGTATAAGTGCTTTATTCAATAGCGCGGTTAAAAATATCACTTTTAACGTCACTTGCTTCGATAAATACTATTAATTTTCTTCCGCTTTACATTTAACAATGTTCAATGTATAAACGTTGTTAAATGAGACAGCCACATTATAATAGTTTTTTGTTTTTATTTGTTGAGAAGGTTTTAGTAGTTGATTTGATCCGAAAGTTTTAGACATTATATATAAGCTAGTAAGCTACCTGTGATGAACTTGAAACAATATTGTAAAATTGAAGTTCACGGTTGTTCTTTGTCCGCATGCATTTGGCAACCCCTTATTCTATCTAAACATACAATGGAAAATTCATGAAATAATAATTTAGTCTCCATTAACAAATAAGTTATCATATAGCTATGAGTAAAATGAGAGGTGGTGGTGATACGAGAGGAAAACAGACAGAGAGGTGTTCCTGGTAGAGGAAACTTCAGAATTTCTTCTCACAATCATGGATACTTCAACCATATTGAAAACACCGGCACAACTTTCTTCTTCACAAATTTCCCAGACTCTCGTGGGATTGCAGAAATGTGGTCTGTGTTTACTAGGTGGGGAAAGGTAGGGGATGTAATCATTCCCCACAAGAGAGATAAAAGAGGTAATAGATTTGGGTTTGTTAGATTCCAACAAAGGGAAATTTCTCAACTTTGGGATTCAAAGAGATAATGAAGAGCGGTGTAGATCACTTTTTCTGGCTGAACTGCAAAAGTGGGAGGACATTCCAATTGTCCAGGAGGTGTTATTGGAACAAGGGCTTCATCTCTTGAAGGTGATTCCTTTGGGAGGAAAGCTATTTCTACTCAAAGGAGAAGAAGTTGAGGACATCCGCAAAAGCTTGAGAGAGAAAGTAACTTGGTGTAAATCATTGTTCAAGTCCATCCGACCTTGGAGCCATAAAGATGTTGCGATGGAGAAGGTGTGTTGGATAAAATGTTGGGGAGTACCCTTACATGCTTGGAATGTTGAATTTTTTAGATTTCTTGGTGATTCGGTTGGGATATTTGTAACACCGCGAATTTTACGATTTTGAATTATAAGATTTTATTAATATTTTTATTAATTATATTTTCGAAAATGAATTGCTGAGAATTTTAGGTAAAGAATTAGACGAATCCCTAGTTTAGTTTTAGTCTTGTAATTCTATTTCCAATTCGGTGGTAAATTTTCATGATTTTCGGAGACAGTCGGTTTCGGACCGCTATCGGGGCCAAATCTCACTCGAATTCAGCCCAATAACGTGTTTTTGAGTTCCGTAGCTCAGAATCGAATTCCGATTGCGCCATTGGCTTCGGAATATTATTTCAAGTCAAGATAGACACCAAGTTTGCCGAGAACACATTTCTAATTATTTTTCACTCTGAATTCCATGTTTCAAAGTTCTAATCGTAAACCGAAATCGGGAGATTTTTATTATCCGACCGGGTATTAGCCGACAATACTCGGGAATGGTTTTTAATCGTGCACGTTTCGCCAAAGTCGTTACGTCGCATGAGTCACTTCACAAAATCTACATACTAAATCTTATAGATTTCACTCATTAATGCCTTGATTTACTACCCCCAAAATCCCCAAAATCACTCAACAAATCCTCTCGCTCCACTACCATTAGACACATCACTTATGCTAGTCTAAATCTACTTACCTTGCATTAAATTTTATAATTTGATGAGGGTAAGGCTTCCCTATAAATACCCCACTTCATTCTCTCATTTTTACACTAAATTTCTTATTAAACTAAGATAGTCTTTTATTTTTCTTCTTCATCTTCTTCTCATACTTCATAGAAAGTTATGAGCTTTTATTATGTTGTTCATAAAGTAGAGTTTATATTTGTTCTTTAAGTATTTTATGAAGGCATAACTAAAGGGGATGATAATAAAATCATGTGAACCTTTATGTAGTTTTTGACCTTTGTAAATCTTGAAATTTCTTCCTTGTTCTTAGATGGAAAAACTATATCTTTGGACAAGGTTAGATGAGTTATTTGTTGGGAAATATTAGAAATTATTGTTAGTATTTGAATATGTTTAAAGGTGATGATTTTAACATCAAAGGAACATTTAATGTGTTTAGGAAAAAGTTTGTATTTTATTCTTGAAAGTTTATGATGTTGATAAGTTGTTGTTAAAAATGTTTTATTTTTAGAAAGTATTATGTTTAAAAATGGTTTAGCATATTTTACTCTTTGATTTCCAAGTTAAAATAATGATTTGGAATAAAAGATGATTTATTAAAGTCTTGACTTCATAAACTTAAAGTGTC
>NW_017721325.1:0-1031 GCF_001865875.1 Lupinus angustifolius | reverse complement strand
TTAGTAAAAATGTTTTATTTACAAAAATAAGATTTATGAACTATCGGAAAAATGTAATGAAGTGAGAATACATGTCTAGAAAGGTTATGTCTAAGGAAAGACTTGATATTTAAGGGTGTCTTTACGATCCACCTCTCTTTCGTGGGAACTAGCCTGGTGTATATCCACGAATTACGTCATAATTCCGGTATAAGTTTTATTGAAAATCTTACTTTAAAGGGTGTTATTTGATTTTAAGACTTTCAATGACAAATGATGATTCAAGGATATTCAACCTTGAATCGGATGGACGAAAACAATTAAATTCATTTTAAATCGAAAGTTTTATCTTCGCATAAGTATAATAATTATCGTCAGTTAACTAATTAACGTGATTTTGGCGTAATGAAGAGTTCGAGAGGAGATCGGATCAAGTAAGCTCACCTGCAAACAGAGAACCTTGCGACCCGACACACTCAGGTGAGGGAGAAAACATCGTGACACAGTGGTGCCCGAATATGCATGTGGACCTCCAAACTCCCTCACAAGTTTGGAGTTGTCTTGGGTATTAAGAAAACTTGTACTTAATCAATTGTTTGTTTGTTTGGATTAAGTACAACAATATTTCTTATACTGATTTATGTTTATATATGCAAATATCATGTTTACTCTTGAATTATAATGCTTGAATGATTATTATGGAAATGATATGTATGTGATAATTGTTAAAATCAAGGTTTAAAAACATGTGATATAAATGAGAAATATTTTCCTTGAGAAAAGTAATTAAAATGATATTCATGCTCTTCTCACTTGAGCAAGACAGCTCTCGCTTGAGCGAGAAGTGTCTAGAGAAAACAAGAGTTTTAGCTTGGGGCGAGACAGCTCTCGCTTGAGCTAAAATAGGCACCAAGAGAACTTATTGTATTCTCGCTTAAGCGAGACAGCTCTCGCTTAGCCACAAATGCCAATAAAATGGATGTGCCCTCGCTTGAGCAAGACAGCTCTCGCTTGAGCGAGAAGACTCCATACAGACATGACTTCTCTTTTAA
>NW_017721324.1:0-421 GCF_001865875.1 Lupinus angustifolius | reverse complement strand
CATGATAGCTCCCACTGCACTCGCATATGGTACCCTATTCATGCGTTCTCTTTCTTCAGTAGTCTTAGGACAATCCTGCCTACTAAGAATAACTCCAGATCCTATAGGTAAGTAACCTCTTTTGGACTTGTCCATGTTATACCTCTTCAAGATGGTATCAATGTACAAAGACTGAGATAGTCCAAGCAGTCTTTTAGATCTATCTCTATAAATCTTTATTCCTAGAATAAAAGCTGCTTCTCCCAAATCCTTCATGGAGAACTGGTTTGATAGCCAAATCTTTGTAGATTGCAATGCTGGAATATCATTTCCTATGAGCAATATGTCATCTACATAGAGCAATAGGAAAATGATCATGCTCCCACTAACCTTTTTGTAAACACAAGGTTCTTCTTCACATCTAACAAAACCAAACATTTTG
>NW_017721323.1:0-1122 GCF_001865875.1 Lupinus angustifolius | reverse complement strand
GGAACTTTATTTAACAAATAATTTGCCGCTTCCAAAGCATATCCCCATAAGCTTATCGGAAGATCAGTGAACTCCATCATGGATCTTACCATATCTAATAAGGTCCAATTCCTTCTTTCAGATACACCATTATGTTGCGGTGTACCTGGAGGTGTCCATTGTGAGAGAATTCCATTCTCTTTCAAATAATCAAGAAAATCAGCATTCAAATATTCTCATCCTCTATCAGATCTTAGCACTTTGACACTTTTACCAGTTTGCTTTTCCACTTCACTTTGAAATCTTTTGAATATTTCATATGATTCAGATTTATGTTTCATAAGATATAAAAAACCATATCGCGGAACATCATAAGTGAAAGTAATAAAATAAGAATATCCTCCTCTAGCTTGAATTCTAAAGGGTCCACAAACATCAGTATGAATTAGTCCCAACAATTCAGAGGCTCTTTCTCCATTTCCAATAAATGGAGATTTGGTCATTTTGCCTTTGAGACAAGATTCACAAGTCATGTATGATTCATAATCATAATTGTCAAGGTAACCTTCCTTGTGCAACTTGCTAATTCTTTTCTCACCAATATGACCGAGTCTACAATGCCAAAGATATGTTTTGTTTACTTGATTATCTCTTTCTCCTTTAAGACTAGAAACATGCATAATCGAATTAAAACGCACTTGAGGTAAGACATAAATGCCATGTTGGACATACCCATTCGCATAAAAGATGTCATTATTATAAATTGAACAAACACCTTTATTAAAAATAAGACGATAACCATGAGTATCCAACATCGAAATTGAAATGATATTCGAAACAAAATTAGGAACATAATAGCAATTTTCCAAGACTAGTACATTGCCATTCGGCATTATTAATGAGACTAATCCTAGAGCCTTGGTTGCAACACTTGCTCCATTCCCTACTTGGAGATTGATTTCTCCCTTCTTCAACCATCTAGTTATTTGTAGTCCCTGCAACGAATTACAAATATTAAAACTATTACCAGTATCTAATACCCATATTGAAGAATCAGTTACAGATAAAGAAAACATGAAAACATTTTTCATTAAAGTCTCACCTTGCTTCTCATGTTTCAGAGAATCAAGATACTTCTTGCAG
>NW_017721322.1:0-701 GCF_001865875.1 Lupinus angustifolius | reverse complement strand
TTCCAGTGTCCCTTCTCCTTATAGAAGAAGCATTCATATTCAACATGGACCTGAATAGAGTCTTAGACAACTGATATCTAGCTGTCCTACTCCGTGTACCATACATCTTCTTAAGATGTGCAATGATGTCAGTTGGGTGCATGTCCTCATGCTGCCTCTGAAGTTCAGAACTCATTGATGCTAGGATGAGACATTTTGTACTCATAAGATCCTCTAAATACTTCTTATAAGCACTGATTGTTTTAGCATCATCATTATTGCTTGGTTCAGACAAATGAGGCTTATCGATCACATCAATAAGCTTCTCATGCATGAGAACAATTCTCAGAGTTCGGTACCAATCATGAAAGTTGTCACCGACCAACTTTCCATCAGCGAGTATCGAACGTAGTGACAAAGAAGACATGTCGAGATATCTCTACACAGTTAAATAAATATGTGAGAACATATTAATGTAAAGAGATATATAACAAATAAGATACTTCCACTTACTACCATAGCAATTTAAGAAATAAATTTTTCTTCTAGTGGAAATATAAAATAAACGCCTTTAAAATTGTGAACAAATACTTGGTTGTCAAGTCATTTCTAATGCACATTTTAAGGCAAATATATCAAATACAATATTATTCAAAATAATAAATAACAAATAGCTACCTGTTTGTTAGGTCATTTCTATAAGTATAATTGAATTAATCTTT
>NW_017721321.1:0-565 GCF_001865875.1 Lupinus angustifolius | reverse complement strand
GTAACACTACATTTAATTATATTATATACTAACAGTAACACATATTGACCTCCACACTCTTGTAGATGCAATATTTAAAATAACATAACTCATTATATATTTGGTGGATACAAACTTTTAAATAAGATTGTTTAATTTTTAATAAAACTCTATACAATCCAATACATACAATACATCACAGTGACAAGACATTCATAGTGCAACAATTAAAGTCATACTTTAATAAATTACAGAAGCAACATTCAATGTTTATGTGTGAACACCACACTTTAATGAAATACAAAGCCCATTGTTTCACCTATAAACATTACTACTTTCATGTAGTCACTGTTTTGATGAATCACAATTATTGTGTTTAAATTAAAATAATTATTCACAGTCTAATTTGTTTTAGTATCCAAAACTAATTTATATTGCAACATAAATTAAAACACAAAAATAACGCTCTGATACCAATTGAAGGTTAATATGCATGTTCATAACATACACTGCGGAAAATTATGGATCTATTTGTGTTAAAATATGCATACACTATAATAGTTTAGACAAAACGGTTTGTAAAATT
>NW_017721320.1:0-8834 GCF_001865875.1 Lupinus angustifolius | reverse complement strand
TTCCATCTTTACAACTCTATGTTAACTCTAGAATATGGTATAATTGTCAAATTCTAATAAGTTGACTCGTAGTGAATGACTTAAGAAACTCATTTCTTCATTCATTCAATTTCCCTTGGCAAAAGTCTTTATTTCTATAGAGTTCAAACTCATTACCACGCGTTGATGGATTCTTTCTTGATTAGTCAATAATTCTACAAGGATTTAATTATACCCAATAATTATTCAACTAATATCATAAAGCATTAGGTGTCCGATATCAAAATATAATAAATAACTTGTTAATTACTATGATAATCTCAAGTCTAAGGAAAATATATATTTCTTCACAAGAATATCCTATTGACAATTCAAAGGTAATATATTAACCATTAGGAATTCTCATTTGAGTCAGTTCAATGGCCATATCTCTATATGCACCATTTATGTGTTATTTAGCAAATGAGATATATTAATCATTATCTAATAAAGACCATTGCACATATATTGATCTATTCGGATTAATAGTATCCTAAGCTTAATAATCCTATGATCAAGAACGATTTGAATTAAAATTATAAAATATTTATTTCTCATTATTATAATCTCTATTATAATAATAAATCTCTAATTTTAATCAAGGATCTTTCATATTAATTATTTTGATAAATAATGAATATGATATTAAGATGATAATACATATAACTTTATTATTATAAACATGACAAATTGGTTCCTGGGCATACATTATATCCCAACAATCTCCCACTTGCACTAGAGCCAATCAGTCATGTACCTCATTCCCATCTCCCACTTGTGCTTATCAAACTCTTTTATGCCAAGCCCTTTTGTGAATGGGTCTGCAACATTCTCTTTACCAGCTATCTTTTATAGCTTAACATCACCACGTCCAATGATTTCTCTAATCAGGTGATATTTTCGCAAGACATGCTTATTCTTTTGGTTTGATCTAGGCTCTTGTCTTTGAGCAATAACTCCGTTATTGTCACACGATAACATAACTGGACCTTCCATTGAAGGAACTACACCAAGTTCAACTATAAACTTCTTCATTTAAACTGCTTCTTTAGCAGCTTCACTTGCTGCTATATACTCTGCTTTAGTAGTTGAATCAACTACTGTATCAAAGCCCTTGGTCCTGATGGCTTCCAAACAAGGTGTGGTCTTTGGTGAGTGATGCATGTATGTGTGATTTCTTGGACCGTCGACTTGTGGAGATGTTGGTTGTCCTCATTCCCAAAGTCGATAAGCTAAATTCTTTGTAGTAGATGAGACCGATAAGCTTGTGTAATGTCATTTATAAAGTCATTTCGAAGGATTTGGTGAATAGACTAAGTCTGTTTCTTGATGGACTTGTTGGTCCTTTACAAATTAGTTTCATCCCTAGATGAGGAACTATTGATCACATAATCTTAGCTCAAGAAGTTATGCATTTTATTCACAAGACTAAGATGAAAAATGGTGCTATGGCTTTTTAAGGTGGATTTGGAAAAAGCTTATGATAGAGTTAATTGGGATTTTTTTAAAGTTTACTTTGTCCGACTTTGGTTTTCCTTCCGCGACTGTGAATCTTATTACGTGGTGTGTTAGGTCTAGTAGGATATCGGTTCTTTGGAATGGATTGAGGTTGGAAGAATTTGTGCCAACAAGAGGACTTCTCTAAGGAGATCCCATGCCCCTTACCTGTTTGTTCTGTGCATGGAGAAACTGGCTCTCTACATTCAACATAAGGTTCAGTTAGGTCAGTGGTTACCTCTAAAGCTCTCGAGAGGATGGCAAACTTTATCTCATCTTTTGTTTGCTGATGATGTTCTTCTCTTTTGAAATTCGTACAAGTTGCAAGTGAGGATGGTCTCTAACACTCTCGAGGAATTTTGTAAAGCTTCGTTGTTGAAAGTGAATGTGGAAAAATCTAATATATGTGCTCTAAAAATGTGCGTGCTTCGAGGAAGAATAACTTTATGAGCTTATACTCTATGCAGACTGTGAACAACTCGAGTAATTATTGGGGTATTCTGCTTATTCAGGGAAGGATTCCTAGATCTGTTTTCAATCTAATCATAGAGAAGTTCCAACATCGTTTGGCAAATTGGAAATCTAATTTGTTGAATAAGGTGAGAAGGTCTCATCTAGCGAAATCTGTTCTTGCTTCTATTCATACTTATAACATGCATACTATGTGGCTCCCTCAAAGTATATGCAATGGTATTGATAGAATGACTAGGAATTTTGTTTGGAGTGGCGATACTAGAAAATGCAGTCTTAATCTAGTTAAGTGGGACACTATTACAAAGCCGAAACGCCATGGTGGATTGGGGATTCTTGTTCTCGCTTGGTTAACATTTCTCTTCTAAGAAAGTTAAGTTGGATCCTGATCCCTGATTATAATAAGTTATGGTGTCATGTGTTAAATAACAAATATCTTGGAGATTATTCGATGTTGTTTGCCAAGCATAGATTTTCTACCTCCTCTACTTGGAAGAACATTATGAAAGCTACTGCTATTCTTAAATAAGGTTTAATTTCTTATCAGGAGTGGCCACAAGTCATTCTAGTATGACAATTGGTCAGGATTAGGTCGATTGTGTAACATGGTTGATTATGTCCATATTTCTGATACAATGCTTTATGTGCGAGACCTTTGTCTTGGAGACACTTGGGACTTTAGTAGTCTGTTTCACCTGAGATTAAACTCACTATTGCTGCCTTGGCGACTCCGTTAATTACCTTTTATGAGGATGGGTGGGTTTGGGAGAATCATGTGCCAGGAAGTTACAATGCTAATTCTGGATATAGTTGGTGCAAAGTTCGTAGAGAAAATGATATTTTACTTTACATATGGAGGTGGGTATGGAGCTTAGATGTCTCGGAAAAAGTGAGATTCATGTGTTGGCTTGCTATTCATGATTTCCTTCCTACTAATGAGCTTCACTTTAAATGCAAATTGTCGATGTCTCCTTTTTGTTCTCGTTGTAATGGTTTTGATGAAGACTTGCTTCATACTTTTTGTGATAGCTCTGGCTCGGTACTGTTGTGGCGACGCTTGGGTTTCTTTGAAACCACTTTCTAGAGTAATCAGTCTTTTACTAGTTGGTTGATAGATAATTCAAAACTCTCCAATGGTAGATTGTTCATGGAAGCCATTTGGTGGGCTTGGAGGTGGAGGAACAAAACTCTATTGTATACTTTGGGTTAGAACATTAATCAGATAGCTCTTCGAGTTCATTTGGACTTTAGAGACTGGCATAATAGGGTGAGCTCTATGATAACTGATAATGATTGTACTGCTTTCCGGTGGGCTCGTGCAACTATTGGGCAGGTTAAGCTTAATGTAAATGGGAGTTGTTCCTTTCGAACTAATCCCATGGGTGGAGGTGGTGCGATTCACAACCGTGATGGTCTTTGTTAAGTAAGTTTTTCTTCATGTTATGAGGTTGGTTATGCTATCGAAGTAGAGTGTAGGGTGGTGGAGCAAGATCTTGTCATGGCTTGGGAGAGAGGCTTTCGAAATATCATTATGGAGTGTGATTGTTTGGAGGTTGTGCAAATCATTACCGAGGAGCTTGCATTTAGATATAATTTTTTTGTGATGTCATGCATCAGATAAGTGAGTTGCTTGCTCGAAGCTGGGTGGTTCATGTCAACTTTATCCAGAAGGAGGTTAATTATTTGGCAGACTTTATCGCTACGTTTGGGGCTCTTTCGGTTCCAGATCTAAAGTATTGGAATTTTGCTCCAACTAGTGCATCATCAATTTTAGATATGGAGCTTCCTCAATTGTCTTTTTTCTTTCTTTCTGATGTACCATAAAAAAATTCAATATCTAATGTTTCAAAGATTATATTAAAAATAGAAGTTTAGATTCCTACATCCCACCACTTATAAAATAGAGAGAAACATGAAGAGACAATAGACAATGGAAAGAGCCAATTCACAACACCACAAATACGGGAGACAATATAGAGACCGAAGCTGTGAGACAAGGGGATGGATCATTTTCATTTTATTTTCTCTTTTTCTTCACAGTTAGCACTCCATGTCTAGACTTATGTTTTCAATGATTTGTGGTCTAAACATGGCTAACTAATTACTTTTGTTTTTAGGTTAGGGCTATGCACTTTAGCAATAAATAAAAGTGTATTTATTATTTCTTCTATTCAGTGTTGAAATTTAGTTATTAGTGCACTTATTAACGTTAGTTTGCTTTTCACTTACTAGCATATTTATGGGTACCTTTGAGGATGAATCGAGAGGTGATCTCAAAGATTACGTGAAGTCATTACTAGAAAAAGGTTGAATGACCTTACTTAGTTACTAATGACTATAGGAAAGGTGGTTAAATTGTAAAAGTATATTTAATTAGGCAGAGTATAGTGGCTCCCAATTAACTCAATAAACGACTAAAATAATCTTAGGATCGAGACAAACAGTCTTCTCCCTCATTTTCTCATTCTCCTCCCTTGCTTTCGCTAACTCATTCTTCTCCTTTGCTCTCTCTCTCATTTTCACTAGCTCTATGTCGTTTCTTTGTAATAGATCTAAGATCATGTTTCCATTTTCATCTAAATCTCATATATTGTTTTTTCTTCTCATGAGATAATCATTGCTGGTCGTTCTCACCAAATTTCAATTAATTTCGTCATCCATTGAAAACACAAGATAAAAACCTAAGAGATAGGTGAATTAGGTTTGCAATAAATTTATTCTTTTTGAACAATTAAAAATAGAATTTCAACGGAGGAGATTTATGGTGAACAAATGATGTAGAAATTTAATGAGTATGTGTTGTTAGAGAATCACACCAAGATATACCTTGGTTCACCTTCAACGATTGAAGGCTATGTCTAGTTCCATTTACTTGATTCAAGGGATTTCCACTATTTCAATATGAATTTCTAATACAAGTCTCACACTAAGACAATCTTCTTAAAACACTCAAATTCCTTCATGAAAGCACATCACTTTATTTTTTACAAACACACTCATCAAACCCTATCTTGGTCTTTGTTTTAAGATGTAGAAGTAGCCTTTTCACTAGGGTAAGGGTCATTATTCACAATCTAGTTCAATTATGAATCCTTTATATGAACACTCAAACTTAATAACACACTTGCTCTTGATTTTTCAGAATATAGAAAATGTAGAAAACGTTTTCTAGAAAACTTAGAAAAATTGAATGCACAAGTGTGTAAATTTGTAGTGCAAGTGTGATTCTTTTTAGATGTTTATAATGATATATATAAAGGTTTCAAGGTCACTTCTAGGAGGTAAAAAATGTCTTGGAAGGAAATGGTTCGTTTGGGTAGGTGTTGGTTGAGTTTCAAATTCTAAACTACACTTCAACCATACAATAATCAATTAGTGGCCTTTTTCTTAACATGTAACTTGTTACTCTATTTCAAGTATTTGATTACCCACTTAGAGTAATTCATTACTGACCTTTTTCTTGACACATAATTTGTTACTCTATTTCAAGTAAGGTGTTACTATATTTCAAGTCATGTTTTATTCTATTTCATGTATCTTATTAATCTATTTCAAATAACTCGTTGCTCTATTTAACATGTTACTCTGTTTCAAGTAACATATTACTTGGTTTTCTAAAATTTATTTTGAGGACGTTGTAACTCTTTTTCATCATTTTAAAACTTTGTAAACCATTTTTGAAAGTGCAAAGTGTCAAGATAGCACTTAGCTTGCCTATGTTTTGATGAAGACAAAGGATTTAGTGAAAGCTTAAAGATAACTCAACAAATCAACATGCAAAGGACTCAAGTGCTTCATATCTAAACTAGAGTCTTAGATATGTGTCTTAGTTATTGAGTCTAGGTTAGGTAAACCTAGATGCAAATCTCACAAGTTCTAAAAACTATCATATCATTTACATGAGACATGCTATCTAGATTATTATATGTTCATGCATTAATCATACATGTTATTTGTGCATCTTAGGCATAACATAATGGTAAAAACATGTATAGTTGATAAACATAACATATAGGTAGTTTACCATTTAATCTCTTAACTGAAAATATGTTAGTTAATCGATTAAGCAAGGCGTTAATCGATTAACGTGAAATCATTTTTAATAAGTTTCAACAGATAACTAAAAAACATAATTCAATTATTCTCAACAGCCCGTTAATCAATTAAAAGGGAACTTAATCGATTAACTGGGCATAAAACAACTTTTCTATATAAATTGTGATTTTACACCATACTTAATACATTCATTCATTCATTTTTTAGAATTGCTAAGTTTCATATTCTCATGCTCATTGTATATCATATAGGCAGAGAGGATTGCATGTTAGAATAGTGAGAGATAATATAATGCTTAGGGATTAAAATGTCATCCATTGCATGTGATTAAATGTGTTCATCATTCTATCTTTTCTTGCATGATTCTTTCATTTCTTTTAGAGATTTCGTAGGGTAGAAATTACATGTTTCTTCATGATTTTGATCTTATACATATTCTTGATAAATTGTGAGATTTGTATAGGGTTTATAGTTTGTTCTTAATTGTAATATTTGAGCCATTTTGTGCTTCACAGTACTCTGTTTTTTGTGTTGTTTTTGTAACAAGGAAAGTCGTCTCTTGGTGTCGTACCACCAATGAGATACAGAGAGTCTTCACCAAGACTTGGAGGTCTTGAGTTTATAACATACTCTTGGCTGGGGCTGGATCATAGGAAAGGTTTTCTTAGGCGATAAGTATGGTCAAACCAAGGTAGGGGTTCTAGGAATTCAAGAAGATAACGTCCAAGGTCTTGTAATTGGAAGTTTGTATGTAATATACATTGGTTTTAGTTTTAGTGAAGAAAATCTCCCGAGATCGGAAGGAGAAGACCAGATGTAGTTTTGGAGTGGATCACAAAACGAACCAGTATAAAAACCTTGTTGCAGGTTGTTTATTACCCTTATCTCTTTATCTTTTAAAGTTGTTTTAATTGCCTATTTTAGCTGATAATTTGAATATTGTAATTCTACCATATAAAGATCAATTGTGTTCAAATATATCTATTATATCATTTTTGTATAATTGGTGAGTGGCTGTGCAATCAAGCCATTCAGCAACTGTCTATTCAGTGCGACTTAATCGATTAAGGCAGTTCTTTAATCAATTAACTTGGTGATTTTCCAGAATAGGGATTTGGTGTGAATAGCGGTATTTGGGAACCACGACACCTATTTAACCTCTCCTTCTAGGTGTATTCTGTCACTGATACCTAACAAGTGGTATCAGAGCTAGTACATTGTGCTAGCTCAACCGCATACGCATGATCCTTAAGGGAAAACAAATTGGTTCCACAACCCCTTTGGCGGTGATGGCGCATCCATTAACTGGACTCCCATATTTAGTGGCGAAGGATATGCCTACTGTAAAGTCCGCATGAAAATCTTCATAGAAGCTATTGACTCAGATATTTGGGAATCCGTAGTCAACAGGCCCTTCGTTCCACAACATTTAGTGGAAGATGAATCGAAAGAAAAACCGAAAAGTCTATGGACCAATGATGAACGTAAAAAGGCTCAATAGAACCTACGTGCTAAAAACATCATTACATCGACCCTATCCTATGATGAGTTCTTTCGGGTTTCGCAGTGCCAAAGAAATATGGGACACTTTACAAGTGACTCACGAAGGCACTAGCGAAGTCAAGCGCGCTAGGCTGAATGCCTTTACACATGAGAGTGAGCTGTTTCATATGTTACCGAGTGAATCTATCGGTGACTGATAAGTGCCAAACATACCTAAATTTCATACACTTTTATGGCACTTATCTTAAGCATAATTGAGAAAACCCAACTTAAAAATAACACTTTTTGGATAAAATATCACAATCTTGTATATTTGTGTTTGTATTTCTCTTTAATGTGTTTTGTAGGATTTAGAAAGAAAAAGAAAAGAGAATAAATACTCATGGTCCAAGAAGAAAAAGAAGTCAAACTCAAGGTGCTCAAGCAGGCAGCTTAGCATGGACCAAGACCAAGCTACGCTAAGCTGACCTGGACACCAGCCTGGCACGGTCAGACCCAACCTGGCTCAGTCAAACCAACCTCGCACATACCAAGTTGCTCAAGCTGGTAGCTTAGTGGACCTACTTGACCGCTCAGCCTAGCACCAGACAAAGCCTGACACGGTCAGAACACAAGCTTGGCACGGTCAGACACAAGCCTGACACACGCCCAAGCTGCACAAGCGGGCAGCTCAGCGGTGCCACATGTGTGCTCAGCGGTGAACTAGACACCTAACCAGGTCAGCAAGCACCAAGACCACGTCTTAGTCAGCACGGTCAAAGCTGCTCAAGCAGGCAGCTTAGCGGTGCCACATGTGTGCTCAGCGGTGTGCACCCAGAATTAACTTAGCCATCAATAAACCATGAAGTCATGCATGACCTCACTTCAAGTAGCCCACCATAGGATTTTCATGAGTAGCTCACCATAGCTGGTCCCATAGCTCACAACTAGCCTTGGTGAGTCAAGCTTAAGGAGGTGACTAAGCTACTTGCCCAAGTGACCAAACTTATGCTGAAGGGTTTGGTCAACTGCTGAGTGGTGCAAAGAAGCAGTTCAGCGGTGGCAGGGAAAACTCTATAAATAGGAAGACATTTCCTTCATTCAAAAGGACTTCTTCCCTTAAGAAAAAAAACACAATTATCTCTTCTTATTTCTTAGTTTGAAAGCTCGGTTCATAGAAGCTTTTGTAAGTAAGTTTTATAGTTTTTAGTTTATAATTCAAGAGGAGAAAGGAGAAGGCAAATTAGATGCAAAAATCCATTTTGTAATCTCATTTGGAACTTAAAGCATCCAATCCTTGGATGGGTGGC
>NW_017721319.1:0-245 GCF_001865875.1 Lupinus angustifolius | reverse complement strand
TACTTAGTTTATGTTTCTTGTTAAGTGTTTATGTGCATATCAAATAAAATAAAAAACAACCAAATTATGTTCACTCATTATTTGTGCATTGACATATTCATATGATTCATTCTATTAGGCAATTCCTTGTGGTTGGATATAACCCTACACTATAGTACAATTGAATCTTGAAAGAGGTGTAAATTGTAAAATAGTAAAGTGTTATCAATAAATTTATTTGTTGAAACACCTTTTAATATACAAAA
>NW_017721318.1:0-1420 GCF_001865875.1 Lupinus angustifolius | reverse complement strand
ATGTAATAGAGGATTGCTTCGATACCATTGTACCGGCGTTAGAATTTATTCTAACAAAGCCGAGATGGGGCAAAGAAGGAATAACTTATTCACATGATTATTAGAAGTAAGTTGTAACTAGAATATTCTTGAAACCATTATACCGGCGTTGGAATTCATTTCAACAAAGCCGAGATGACGAACAAAGAATAAAACCGAGTTCACTTACTTAACCAAATAAAGAAAACACACCGAAGAGAAAACTCATTTCAACAGATTGATGCCGCTGCCGGGGAATTGCTTTAATAATAGAATTTTCATATTTATATGTCATTCATCAAATAATTGTGCAAAAAATTATTTTTGTTTTTTTGTACAAATTGTTTGAATTTGTACAAAGATGTAAATTATGTTTTCTTTACCTACTAATCTCTTTTCTTTTGGGAATAGAAAAAACAGTTCCTTTTGATTTAATTTTTCAGAAATGGACCAACATGTTGATTTACAACAAGAAATTGAGCAATTCATCAAAGAATTCCAACTCAAGCTCAATTCAGTCCATCAAAAACTTCGAGATCTACCTAAACAAATGGAACAAACCAACAAAGCAAGTTTTTGGTTTAATGATTATAAAAAAAACCATAATGTCTATGCCTTCCAAACAACTCACACTTATCATGATGAACTGGAAAAAATTCTCAACTAGTTTACTATCAACCATCAGTAGAACCAGATGGACATGACCATTTGTCATCAAAGAAGTAAAAGAATATGGAGCAATTGAGTTGAAAGATCTCGAGACGAAAGCAACTTGGATAGTAAATGGACAGAGATTAAAATTTTATTTGGGTGATGAGTCAGGCTCCATCATCATTGAGCAATCAGAATAATTTCGTTCAAAGTCAGACGTCAAGCTAATGACGTTAAAAGAGCGCTGACTGGGAGGCAACCCAGTATTTGGTAAATATTTACTTCCTTTATCAATGTCTTTTGTTAGCATTTTTATTTTGAAAACAAAGCAATTTTTAAATCACATCAAGTAAAGTCCCAAAAAAAAAGTATTTAAGGCTTGAGGACAAGCCTTCATTTAAAAAGGGGGACAAGAACTTGATGTAATTTAAATTTTTTTGTTTAGAATGTGTAAATATGTAAAAAGTAAATTTGTTTGTTCAAAAACTGAAAAAATTTCAAAACCAAAATCAAAATGGCTAAAAAATATTCTTGAAACTTGATCACATGAGTAGAAAATGCTAAGCATACTTTGAATTAAGCTTTGAGTGAGAAAAATGAGATATATGCTAAACATTTGTGAAAACATCATATAATGTCATAACTTGAAATTTTTGCAAATTGAAAATTAAATTTTGTGTGACAAGATCCTTGCAAACATCTTTTAAATAAAAAAATGTAAAACCAAACCAAGTGAGGGAGTGAGCCAAAC
>NW_017721317.1:0-15126 GCF_001865875.1 Lupinus angustifolius | reverse complement strand
CAACAACGTCTCAATCTACAGAAGAGAGAGAAGAAGACGAGTCTGATTCAGATATGGATGATGAAACTTTGATCCTTCTCGTACACAAATTCGGGAAATTCCTAAAGAAAGAAGGCTTCAAACGTTTCCAGAAGAAAGAAGCATGCGAGTCAACTGGAAAAGGCCAGGGTAACAAAGAGCGCTTCACTTGCCATGAATGTGGTAAGCCAGGAAACATGTGGTTTCAAAGTCCTACTTACCTCAAGAAGTTGATTCAGATAAGAGCACCCCTCGATAGTTCAAGTCAAAGAAAGCCTACATTGTATGGGATGTAGCAGAGAAGGATACAACATCTAGCGTCTCAGATGAAGAGGAGTCAGCCAAGCTATGCTTAATGACCAGAACAGATGATGCTTGTTGCTCAAATTCAAAAGAGGTAAACAACGAGGTATATTCTGACACCTCATCTACTTCATCTGATGATTCACCTCCTTATGAGGATTTGTATAATGCTTATGTCAATTTGCATGATGAATTAAAGAAATTAGCTAGGATTTGTTCTGATAGAAAAAGAGTAATCCTTTTAAATGAACAAAAAATAATTTCATTACAAAAAGAACTATTTGAACTAAAACTAGAAAATGAAACCTTAGATCTGATATATTCTTGTAATGCATGCAATTGCTCTAATGATAATTTATGTCAATCAACTGTCTGTGATTCTTGCGAGACTTTGAAAAATGAAAATTTCAGACTTAATAAAAAACTCGCAAATCTCATAGAGAGTCAAAATATGTTAGACACTATGCTTAGCCAAACTAGAAATGTTGGTGACCATATCAGACTATGATATATTCCCCCTATGCGTAGGAGAAGACAATATAGGAGACCTATTAATCGACCTAATAAGAAAAATTAATAAGAAGATTCCTACATGCTTTTAATGTGGCACACATGGTCACACTTCCTACTCTTGTTGTATTAGAAAATATGGTATACCTAGTGGTGTATATGTCTGGATGAAAAAGGGAGATGACTCCTTGGTTACTAACAGAAAAGGACCCAATATAACTTGGGTACCTAAAAAAGGCAAGTGATCTATTTTGCAAGTATGTCTACGAGCACATGGACAACATTGGTATCTAGATAGTGGATGCTCGAGACATATGACGGGTGATAGATCAAAATTCCTAGATCTATCCTTGAAAGAAAAAGGGTTTGTCACGTATGGAGACAACAACAAAGGAAAGATACTTGGCACCGGAACGATTGGCAACTCAAATCAGGCAGTGATTGAGAATGTGCTTTAGGTTGAAGGCTTGAAACATATTCTTTTGAGTATCAACCAACTATGTGATAAAGGTATATCTTTTGATTCTGAGTGTTGTATAATTCGTGACAATATATCTAATAAAGTTAAGTTTGTCGGATATCGTATAAATAATATCTATATGGTTACCCTTATATAAAAACCTCGTTGCAGACTGTTTCTTACCCTTATCTCTTTATCTTTTAAAGTTGTTTTAATTGCCTATTATAGCTGATAATTTGAATATTGTAATTCTGCCATATAAAGATCAAGTGTGTTCAAATATATTTGCTGTATCATTTCTGTATAATTGGTGAGTGGCTGTGCAATCAAGCCATTCAACAACTATCTGTTCAGTGCGACTTAATCGATTAAGGCAATTCTTTAATCGATTAACTAGGTGATTTTCCAGAATAGGACTTTGGTGCGAATAGCGGTATTTGGGAACCGTGACACCTATTCACCCCCCTTCTAGGTGTATTCTGTCACTAATACCTAACAATTTTTATATATATTTTCAAGAGCTTTATGTGATAGTAAGTAAGGATGACTCATAAAGGTAAGACCTATACTAGAAATAAATTTGAATCTTATCTATTATCTTGTATGTGATTTACGTACTTCAAGATCTTTAACCTATTTTTTTATGTTGTAATTTTAATCAAAAACTAGTTATTGTCAAGGAGAGGCTCTTCTTCTCAATCTCCCTCTTTTTGATGATGACAAACCACATATTTTAACATGGAGTTCTTGATTGACTTGTAGTTATCTTGTATATATCCTCCTTCTTTCAGACTCCATTGATCTGAAATATAAATCAAACAAAACAAAATTTTCTCCCCCTTGTAACAATATCAAAAAGAAAAAAAAAACTAATATCCAAGTCAAACAAAAGGAAGCTCTTAATAAGCTTAAGCAAAGGCTCACTAGTGCACCCGTACTAGTACTACCAAATTTTAGTAAGTCATTTGAGATTGAATGTGATGCATCTAACATTGGTATTGGAGATGTTTTGATGCAGGATGGACACCCCATTTCTTATTTTAGTGAAAAGTTGAGTGGACCAACACTTAACTATTCTACCTATGACAAAGAGCTCTATGCCTTGGTAAGAGCACTCCAAACTTGGCAACACTATCTACTTCCAAAGGAGTTTGTGATCCATAGTGATCATGAGTCCCTTAAGTACCTCAAGGGCCAAGGTAACCTAAATAAATGTCATGGAAAATGGGTAGAATTTTTAGAGCAATTCCCTTATGTTGTCAAGCATAAGAAAGGCAAGGCCAACATAGTAGCAGATGCCCTCTCAAGAAGGCATACATTACTATCTACTCTTGCAACAAAACGTTTTGGCCTAGAATGCATCAAGGACCTATATGAACAAGACAATGATTTTTCAAAAAATCTATGTTGCTTGTGTGCATTCAGCCCAAAATGGATATTTTCGGTATAAAGGGTTTCTATTTAAAGAGAAACAATTATGTGTGCCAAAAAGTTCCATTAGGGACATGCTCTTAAAAGAATCTAGATAAGATTTATTGCTGGGTTGATTGTACCTTTACAACACAAGTTTATATTTCTTTTTGGTACTTGATGTGAACCTCTTGAGTAAAAGGCTCTTGCAACGATCTATCTTGGTTGGTGTATGGCCTAGGCTCATGGTTGAGTTAAGGCTTTGAGATATGCGGCGGAAATAATTTGTGTTTGGATAAAACAAGATGGAAAAGATATGAGGTGGGGCGCCATAAACAATTCAGTTGTTTGATAAGCCAAGTGATGCTCGCCACAAGAACTTGGTTCTTGATAAGAACTTCTAATCTTGGTTCAGCCAAGAAGGTTTGGAGAATACTCTCACAAGGATATAATCCTCTTTGATTCACAAAGGAATACAATTTAGTTTTTGACTCAATGTGTTTATTTCATAACAATAAGCATTACAAATATAGGCAAGCCCCTAAGGCTCCCTCAGTTGGAATTATAAAGTACATGCCTTGCACGCTTACATTGGATACTCTAAAAGCAATGAATCTACTCCTAATTTAGACTATATTCGAGTAGTAAAAGAAATGGCACATGTGCCTTATTACAATTGAAAACAAACTTAATGACTTGGCCAATTGAACTTCTATGCCACGGTTGGATGAGCATGGGATTCCCTTCCATCTTAAGTTCACGGCTCCATCATTAAGTGAAATGGTTAAGAGACTTGAAGAATCCTTAATGCTCACGAGCAAGCCTTGATAAGCTTCATAGGATTCTTCTAATTTTGGCACATGGAAAATGTTGGATTAATGCCTTGTTAATGCTCCTCGGTTCCACTTGATGTTGGCATAGGATTCTTTTGCCAATGAATGAATTTCCCACGGCTAAGTGTTGCTGAAGAGCACAATAAATAACGTAGGATTCCGTTGGGATGAGTTGGTAGGCTACCAACGACTAAGTTATGTGAATAAAGCACCTTTAATGCACCATTAAGGTCTCAAACGACCATATGTAATTTCCACGCGAGCAACTTTGCTCCAACGGCCTTAGAATTGACTTAGGATGCTTCATAATGAATTATGCTAAGGTGATTTTAGCTCCAATGGTCCAGACATAGCCTTTAAGCTCCATAAATGCTCCTTTAAGCCTCTCCACGGTCACCTTGAAGATTCCCTCGAGAAAATGCCTTCCAACGGCCATATTAGACTCTATTTACCTGCCAAATAATATTAGACAAAGTTAGAATAAGTTTGGTTCACGAAAATATTAAGTTGGTCCAAGCATTAAAGTGTCGGTTACACTTTTAGGCTTGTCTTAACTACTCCGTCTTAACTACTCACGAGTCAAATTTAATTCTGGTCAATTTTTATGGGCAGATTTATTACAAACATGCTTAAATTAATTAAACTAAGTGTTGGACAAAAGTTAGCCCACACATTTATTATAAAAATTAAAATGACTCAATACTTATTAAATTAATTAGGCCTGACTCGGTCAGGCTACGCCCAGTGCCTGATGCGGCATGCTAGCCGCATGCGCCTCGGTCAGATTTCCTGGCCAGGCCAGTTTGGCCCAGCGCCTGGTGCATCACTGGGTGCACCAAAGTCCTCAACCCGGCCAGGGTTGTCTTGGTCAGGAATTGAGCCTGATGCGTCTAGCTCCATGCCAGGGCCATTTTTGGCGCCTTGCCCAGACCCGTGGCCTGAGTCCTGCGCATGGCCTGGTCCATCCTTGGCTCGGTCAGAGCCATGGACCAAGATGCTAGTGAGCATCTTTACACCCCCTTGGGCTATTTTTGGCTCACCATCATGGATCAACATTATGAGTTGTCCAAGGGCATTTTGAACCCTTTTTGCCCGAGCCCTAGTCATAGGACCACTTAGGCTTTCAAGACCACCAAGATCAAGATTAGGCTCTTTGAGGATCATATCAATGAGGATGAGGACGATGATGAAGATAGGATGAGGATGAGGAAGATGATGAGGATAGGATGAGGGCGAGGAAGAGGAAAGGATGAGGACGAGAATGAGAATGAGGATAGGATGAGGATGAGGAGGAGGACAGGATGAGGACGTGAATCAGTATGAGCATGAGGACAGGATGAGGATGAGAATGTGGAAGAGGATGAGGATGAGCTAGGTGTATTCTGTCACTAATACCTAACAATTTATATATATATTTTTAGGAGCTTTATGTGATAGTAAGTAAGGATGACTCATAAAGGTAAGACCTATACTATAAATAAATTTGAATCTTATCTATTATCTTGTATGTGATTTACGTACTTCAAGATCTTTAACCTATTTTTTTATGTTGGAATTTTAATCAAAAACTAGTTATTGTTAAGGAGAGGCTCTTCTTCTCAATCTCCCTCTTTTTGATGATGACAAACCACATATTTTGACATGGAGTTCTTGATTGACTTTTAGTTATCTTGTATATCTCCTCCTGCTTTCAGACTCCATTGATCTGAAATATAAATGAAGCAAAACAAAATTTTCACCCCCTTGTAACAATATCAAAAAGTAAAAAAATTAATATCCAAGTCAACATAATTTGGGGATATACATTTTTAAATTATATAGCTTGTATGCCAAGGTCATGAGGTTAAAAAACATTTTGTCCATGCATAACATCGGAATTACTTGTGCATAAGGGAATAGAAATTGAAACATGACATAGTCAATAAAGTAAAGATACAACACAAATCCAAATAAATGAACATTTTGTTTGGTTGTATTTGATTGAAGTTTGGCAAAAGAGTTTCCTCAAATTGGTGAAGGTCTGAAGGATTTGAAGTTATTTTGGTTTTAGAACTCATTTGGAAGGAGATAGGTTGGAGAAAATTCAGTTGAATTGGGAAATTTTGGATTTTTTCTTATATCGACATAATCAAGTAATTGATTACTCTATTAAATTAATTGGTTAATTCTTCAATATGACCAAAAATGTTCTTCAACAATTCCCAGTAATTGTTTACTCAACCTTACTAGATCTCAAAGTAGATGGAGTTTTTCTTATATAGATATAAGCAATAATTGATTACTCTGTTAGAATAATCAGTTACTTATTCAATATGCCCAAATTTTGGAGATTTTCTAATATAGACATAAGTAAGTAATTGATTACTATGTTAGAGTAATCATATAGACATAAGTAAGTAATTGATTACTACGTACACAATGATTTTTGTATAGATTCACCTTCTTGTCCACCATAGGTTACATCTAGTACTCTTGCATAAGATTTTTCCAATGATATATTGAGTTACAATTACAATTCTCACTTTGAGATTACTAGTACATCACACACTCACCTATATCACCAAATAGAAGAAAAATAATTCTAAATAAACATTACTTCCCTTTCCACCACACCCTATAGTGAAAAGTAATTACAGGATGATTGAAGAAATTGACTAGGGCAAGGATTGTGTTACAAGATATGAAAATATTATAACTTGCAATCCTTTGACTCTTTCTATACTCAATATACAATGTTCTTCTTGTGTTTATGTTTGGAAAACATTAGAGAAACACTTATGTGCAACTTCATAAAAAACAAGAAGTTAAAACTCAAGTTGCATGAACAAGTATAGAGAATAGTTGTGAAAATTGTGAAAATTATGTGAAAGAAAGATGTCACGAAATGAGTGATTCAAGGTCTTTAAATAGGCTTCCAACCAGTCATCATACCCCCATGTGAAGGTAGAAATCAATGGAATGAAACTCATTCATTTTGGATTAAAGCTATTTAGTTTGGATTTGAAAATCTGGTCCAACGACTCTATGTAACCGAGTAATTGGTTACTCTCATAGTAATCGATTACTCTATGTTTATTTTTTTGAGGTAACTCATTACTCAGTTTGATAGCCTGTTACTCAGTCCTAGTAACCTATTACTTAGTGTCATACAGTTCAAGTAGCATGTTACTTAGGCATAGTAACTTGTTACTCAGATCAAGTAACTCGTTACTTAGCATTTTGAAAATTGATTTCTACTGACCACGAGTTTTCCAATTGATTTAAAAATTGTTTTTCCACTTAAGAACATTGCTACTAAATATAATAGAGCTTAAGGATACAAGTATCTAAGAAGACTTATAACAATTCTTGTTCTTGAAGCTTGATCTTCAATGTCTTGAAGGTATTCTTCCTTTTAGTGATCTTGGCGTCTTCATCAAAACCATGCCAAGAATATGAGAAATATCTTCTTTATAATCTCCCCCTTTGGATGATGACAAACCAACATCGTTGTGAAAGATGGAGTTTTTTTTATTCTGTATACTTCATAATATTTAACAAGTGTGACTTGAGTATGTGCCTGCAATATGTTAAACAAAAACACACAACTCCAACCTTTCTCCCCCTTTTGACTTCATTCAACAGAAGGAAAAGTCAATTTTTCAACACAATATATACATATATATACATAAAAAAGGATACAAGATAAGATCATGACTTATTTCTAAGCAAATGTCAGAATATTTACAATGAACCACAAAATATACATGCTATAATATGATAGAATCATGTATGCAACATAGAATCATAATCATTAAAGCGAAATTGGTTCATACAAGCGTTAAGTAAACGAAATTTAAAAAACAACTACAAGCCAAAAACATATTGCAGAATATGAAAATTTAATCACATACCCCATAATATGAAAATTTAAGTGTTTTCAATCACATACCCCATAATATGAAAATTTAAGAACATGTAAGCATGTTTAATCACAAGTAGGCATGAAATAAACATATTGAAGAAAAACATATAAGCATATGAACACATTTAAGACAAGTTACCAAAAAGAAGAAAAGGAAGAATACTTATGAAGACAAAAAAGACAAAGTTTCAAGACAAATTAGTCTAAGTCTAAATAGGTACTTCTATCCTGTACTCTTGAATATACAATAGTAGTAATGCTCAAACTATTTTAAAAGAAAATTGAAACACTTCAAGTATACTCAAAACAATTTTCAAAAATAGTGTGTAACATGTTACTGCATCTAAGTAACAGGTTACATGTGTGAGAATAGAGTTATCCAACTTAAAATTGATCAGAGTAATCTATTACTGTCTTTGAGTAACAAATTACCAGTTTTAATGAAGTTGAGTAACCGATTACTCACTTGCTGAAATTGATTACTCTAAATCGAATTTAAATGCCAAGTGGAAAGAATGTTTGGGTAATCGATTACCCACTGGTTGTAATCGATTACTGAGAGTTGTCGCATCAGATATCAGATTTCAAAAAGAAAGGTTTTCATCCCAAATGAAATGTCTTCACTCCAATCAATTCCTACATTCTCGTAGAGGCACTATGGGTGATTGGAAAGTCTATTTAAAGACAATGAATCTCGCAACACAAACACACAACTCTCATACAAATTTTAAAAAGCTCCTAAACACATTCTGAAATTATTTTTCTACACTTTTGGCAACTAGTTCTTAAACTTTCAAAGTTGATTTTTTTGAAGTTGCTTAAAGTAAATTGTTTCAAAGTTTACCAACTTATAAAGAGAATTATTACTTAGTATACAAAAGAGTTGATTGGATTGCAAGTTATATTACTTTCAAACTTGTAAAGACAACCTGCCATTGTTGTGCATTCTTCATTATTATTGTTGAATACTTTCTTTCATAAGGGCGTGATAATAAATGGGATTAGATTCACTTGGAAAGGTGTTGTTTCAAGAGTGAATAAGGATTAGGGAGTATGTAATGTACATAGATATCTCAGGGTGAGATACTGTAATTGTAACTCATAATCTTTAGTGAAGAAATCTCCTGTGCTGCAAGAGTACTGGATGTAGCCTTTGGTGGACAAGAAGGTGAACCAATATAAAAATACTTGTGTATTCTCTTCTCCCTTATCTATTTGATTATTTATTTGTTTAATTTCTGCATATATTTTCCGCTACACTTTAACTCTTGATTTTTTAGAAAAAGTGGCCATAATTTTAAGTCAACTAATTGACGCCCCTCTTAGTTGCAATCTCATTTACAATTGGCACCAGAGCTATTTTTGAGTAAGATATTCTCAAATCTGATCCTATATCAAAGATGGCCTTATGATCATTCCTAGGAGAAGGTTCCAACATCAACCGCCCTCCAAGCTTTGTTGGAGAGTGCTACGACTTTTGAGAAAAAGGAATGAGAATCTTCATAGAATCTCAAGACTTGGACATATGGAATTCAATTGAAGAAGGACCATATGAACCTTTCACCATAGTCAATAGTGTAAGGGAAGTAAAGCCCAAATCCTCATGGAATGATGAAGATAAAAAGAAAGTGCAATACAACCTTAAAGCCAAAAACGTTATTGTGTCGGCTCTAGAAGAAAAATAATTCCTTAGAGTGTCAAGCTGCAAAACATCGAAATAAATTTGGGACACTTTAGAAAGGATACATGGAGCCAAAGAAGTACAAAGGTCTATAACGAATAGTGAAGCATCAACATCAAAGCAAAAATCTGCATGATATATATGCAGAAAACCAAATCATCTTGAATGTGCTTGTCTAGCCCTACAAAAGCATCATATTTTCAAAAGAAAGAAGGACAAGAAGTGTAGAAGAAAAAATGTTATATCAGAAGATGAAGATGATGGCTCAAATGCAGAACTCATAATTAAGGAGCAATAACATATTTCCTTGATGGCTTCACACAAATCAAATGATGATTATGAGGTTAGTAACTCCGAACCAAATGATACTTTTTCATATGATGAGTTACAAAATGATTTTAACGATTTCCATCAAGAATATGTTAAGCTTTCCAAAATTTTCTTGAAACAGAAAAATGAAATTTTTATTTTGGAAAGCCATAACAATGTTCTAAAGAAAGATATTGAAAAACTCATTTCTTCCTCATGTCAAAAATGTGTTGCTCTTGAAACTAAAGTTTCAATACTTAGTATTGAACTTAATAAACTCAACAAGAGCAGTACCAATTTAGACAAGATCATAAAAGTCCAAAGACATTCAACAAACCGTAGAGGCCTTGGCTATGCAAACAGTCATATGTCTAAAAAAGAGAATGTCTTAGGAAAAACAATCGTGGGAAGCACTATAAAGTTTTATAAAGAAAGTGTCCATACTAATCCTAATTTTAAAATAAAATCTTGGATACATAAGCATCTACCCACTTTTTATTATTGTGATAAAATTGGTCACACACCTAACACTTGTCATATTAGAAAATATGGTGTGTCATCTGGCCAATATAAATGGATAGAAAAAGGTGCTAACCCCACAGGACCCAAATCATATTGGGTACATAGAAAATCTATTTAATTTGTTTTACAGGAGTGTTTGAAAGCCATAAACATAAATGTATTATTATGACAACGACTGTTCAAAGCACATAGCACGTGGAGTTTCAAAATTATCATTTATTCAAGTAATAAAGGCCTCATTACCTATGCAGAGAACATCAAAAGAAAACTCCTTAGTATAGGTAACATTGTTATTATATTTATTTTATCTGGTGCATGGTATGATCGTCTAACCAATTTTATTCTTGAGAAATGATTCACCAAAGGGAAGGTCGACACTACACTCTTTATAAAGAAAATAAATATCATACTCTTCTTGTTCAAATTTATGTAGATGATATTATTTTTTGGTTCTACAAATGAAGTTTTGTGTAGTGATTTTGACAAAATGTTGCAAGGAGAGTTTGAAATGTCCATGATGGGGAAGTTGAATTACTTCCTTGGATTACAAATCAAACAACTTGATAATGGCATTTTTGTAAGTCAATCCAAGTATTGCAAAGATTTTCTGAAAAGATTTGATATGGATGACTGCAAGCCAATAGCCTCTTATGGGATCTGGTACTTACATCGATACAGATGAAGCTGGAAAATGCATTGAAATAACAAAGTATCAAGGTATGATTGGATCTCTTTTATACTTAAATGCTAGTAGACATAATATCATGTTTAGTGTATGTCTGTGTGCACACTATCAATCTAAACCAAAAGAATCACACTTAGTTGCTGTTAAGAGAATCATGAAATATCTTAAAGGCACAACGGACGTTGGATTGTGGAATCCAAAAGGAAGTATATGTGATTTGGTTGGTTATTCATATTCAGATTCAGTTTTGCTGGATGCAAAACTGAGAGGAAAAGTACAAGTGGTACTTGTCATATTTTAGGAAATGCTTTAGTCTCTTGGTCTTGCAAGAAACAAGCATGTGTTGTTCTAAGCACTATTGAAGCTGAATATATAGAAGCAGGTAGTTGTTGTGCCCAAGTGTTGTGGCTTAAACAACAATTACGGGATTATGGCTTAGACTTAGGATGCATTACTCCTCTGAGATGTGACAATACTAGTGCTATAAACCTCACAAAGAATCCATTTATGCATTCTAGAACCAAACACATAGATATAAGGCATGACTTCCTTAGGGACCATGTCCAAAAGAAAGATGTGATCGTTGAATTTGTTGATACTCATAACCAACTAGCAGATATTTTCACTAAACCATTAGCTAAAGAACCTTTTTACAAAATTAGACGAAAAATAGGCATTCTTGATGAAGCTTACCTATCTTAACATGATTGTATGATTATATGTGTGTTTCATTATATTTATCTCATGCCTAATTGTACTTAAAAGTGCTTATTTATGTTTAAAACTTTCAAATTTTGGGTTAAAAATCATTTTCATAGCATCAATATGCTTAATATAAATTTTTTTGGGTCAATAACCGATTATTCTAGAGAGTAACCAATTATAGAGTTAAACATGGAGTTTCAGTAACCGATTATGCAAATACTGTAATCGATTACTCAAACCTGCTGTTTGAAAATTATAAATTTTTTAATTTGAGTAACCGATTACTCAAAGTGAGTAACTTATTACTTTGTGCAGTTATATATGTGATTTTTCTGCAGTTTTCAATTTTTTTCAAACTCATCTTCTTCCTCAAGTCGTGTTCAACTCGTTTTCAACTCGTGCTCAACCCTCTCAATCCCTAAAATCTTCATTTTTGATCCGTTTTGGGTGATTTTTGTGTCTATTCATATAACATTTTTTAACTCTAAACACTTTTACACCATCATTTTTGTGTTTAGTGGCTTAAATTAAAAAAACCCAAATCTCCAAAACCCAAAAACCTAAAAACTCAAAAACCTCAATCCATGACTTCCTCTTCTAGATCAAAAAAGCAACGCACAAATGTGACTCAAAGGAACCAGTGAACTTCATCTTTGGAGTCTAACCCTCTAGATTTAATAAGAATTCTTGCTAATTATGAGCAACGTAAAGTCTTTGAGGAGCACTTTCATGGTCGAGTCATCCTTACTCCGAAATACGGTAATGTAGGGAATTTTGAGTTTGAAAATTTCCTTTTTCCATATCTTTTACGGCATCAAACTCTTTTTGACTTTTGTTGTGAAACTAACGTCATTTATCGTGACCTTGTTCGAGTATTTTATTGCAACATGGACTTTCAGAAAAATTGTCTTACTTCCTATGTGAAAGGAAAAGACATTGTTTTGGATTTGAAAACTTTAGTTCATTGTTCTGCAACATACCATATCAAGGCAGCATAAAAGGTTTCGGCCTCGTATGTGAATGAGATAACTATGACCGAAAGGATTTCTACCATTTTCTGTGTATAATTTCTTAAGAGGAAATAGAAATGCGTAAGCAACAGGGTTTTGGTGAGATTGTTAAAAATAGAGATATACTATTTGCTGGGCATCTCAAACTTGAAGATCGTTTGCTTCATTATTTTATGAGCTATATCATTTTTGACCAAAATTTTCAAACCACACTCAAATTAGTGACATAGAACTTCAATTGATGTACACTATGAAGTTTAACATCAAAATCAATTGGACCCAGCCGATAATGAGACAAATGTGGAATGTTCGAGGAAACTAAAGCCCCTTGCCCTATGCAATTTTCATAACCAATATTCTTGAAAATTTTGGTGTTTCTACTAATGGTGAAACCAAGGTTGCTCTAAATCTTTACGAAAGCAAGATTGATGTGGAAGTTGTCCACAAAATGGGTTTCTCCATAGATCCTCATGACTGCCGCACCTATAAGCATCGATCTGATAGACCAACTACTCCTGCTGATCAACCAGAAGAAACCATATGCTTAGTTTTAAAAGAAGTTTTTGTTTGTCTACCCATTTGACAAACACTACATAGTTTGTCTTTAAAAAACTTCGTTTTGGGTAAATCAACAACCAAATCTTTCTTAATGAGTTTATTCAAATGATCTATATGTATATGAGCAATTCTCCTATGTCAAAGCCACGCGTCATGATTATCATTAGCAACTAAACATGTTATTGGTAAAGAGGAGTCTATGTCATTCGTATATATATATTATTTATCCTCTTACCAATGAGTTTAGAGTTTTGAGAATTCTTACTTTCAATGATGCACTTATCTAGGTAGAATGCCACATGGAAGCCTTTGTTGCATAATTGACTTATTCTTAGAAGATTGTGCTTGAGTCCTTTAACATATAATACGCCTTCTATGGTTGTTGTGACATAGCCTTTGTCCATTGGAGTGAGGACAAAGAACTTGTTTCTATCGCCCGTCATGTGTTTTAAGCAGCCGCTATCCAAGTACCTTAAGTTACAGGCAGCTCTCAAATTATCCTGCAAAACAATTTAAGTTTTATTAGGTACCCAATATTCTTTGGGTCCTACATAGTTAGTGCCTTTCTCAACCCATCTAAAATGACCCCTAATACACCATATTTTCTAATTTTACAAGTATTTGGTGTATGTCCATGGTTTTTACAATATGTATATGTGGATTGATGTTTATGTCTCCTAGATTTATTATTTCTATTTTCAAACGCATGGATACTTTGTTTTTCAAAGTTTATCTTAGTTTAGACACTTTGTTTATTTGAAACATGGCTTTTTGAATAGCCGAGATGTCTTCAGTCTGTTGAGTGTCTTCTATCAATAATGATCTTTTCTAAACTTTTACTACTCTTGTTTATCTTATTAAGTTCAAGACTTAAAGTTGACACTTTATTTTCAAGAATAATGCAGTTTTGACATGAAGATGATGATGGTTTATTTCTAAATGCATCTAATTCAATTTTTTGTTTTAGAAACATTTTGTGAGTTTAATATATTCATCATGCAAGTCATTAAATGTAGTTTAAATTCAGAAGAATATAGTTGAGTATTATTTACTTCTTCATCATCAGAATGATGAGATGCCATCAAGAAAAGATGTGACTGTTCTTCATTTTCTTGTTCAAAAGCGGAACTGGTATCATTATCTTCCCAAGCAATGTAGGCTCTCTGTCTAGTCCTCATTTCATTCTTCCCTTTGAAGGAGTTCTCTTTCAAGTTTGGATAGTTCATCTTCATATAGCTAGGCTTGCCATATTCGAAGCATGTTAAATTTTGGTTTGAAGTGGAGGCGTCATTGTTCTTGGTGAATTTTCTCATTTGTCCAATTTTAACACTCTTCTTCCTTTTAAGAAATTTGTTGAATTTATTTACAAGAAGACTCATGTCTTCCATTTATTCCTTCTCAGATTCATCTTCTGATGATTCATATTTCTCTACTTTCGCCTTAAGAGAGATATTCTTCTTTTTCTTTTCTTGCTCTTCCTTTTGGTCAAGTTGGCTGAGTTCTAATTCATGTCCCTGTAATTTTCCAAACAAAGCAGCCAAAGATATTTTTGATAAACTTTTCTTTTCAGAAATGGTCGTTACCTTGGGTTTGCCATGTTTTTGTGAGTGATATTAAAACCTTCAAGTTCAAGTCATTGTTTGATAGTACCATTCCAAGTGCAATAAGGTGATTTGTAAGATGAGTAAACCTATTTTGAAGATCCATAATTTTATCTCCAGGTTTCATACGAAACATTTCGTATTCCTGGGAAATAGGATCGAGTCTTGATCTTTTTACCTCCTCTATTCCTTCATGTGTTTTCTCTAGAGTATCCCACATTTCTTTGGCAGATTTGCAGTTTGATACTCTAAAGAACTCGTTTATGCTAAGTGCTAATGTGAGGATGTTCTTTGCTTTGAGATCATACTGCACTTTCTTTTTATCTTCATCATTCCATGAAGATTTGGGCCTTACTTCTCTTACACTATTGATTACAGTGAAGGGTTCATATGGTCCTTCTTCAATTGCGTTGCATATGTCCAAGTCTTGAGATTCTATTAAGATCCTCATTCTGATTTTCCAAAAAATCATAGCACTCTCCAACAAAGCTTGGAGGGCGGTTGATGTTGGAACCTTCTCCTAGGAATGATCTTGAGGCCATCTTTGATATATGATCAGATTTGAGAATATCTTCTCAAAAATAGCTTTGGTTCCAATTGTAAGAATAAGCTTGCAA
>NW_017721316.1:0-1095 GCF_001865875.1 Lupinus angustifolius | reverse complement strand
ATTAGTTGACTTGAAATTATGGCAATTGTTATGCAAAATCAAGAGTTAAAGTGCAGCAGAAAATATATGCAGAAATTAAACAAATAAGTAATCAAAGAGATAAGGGAAAATAGAATACACAAGGAATTTTATATTGGTTCACGTTCTTGTCCACCGAAGGCTACGTCCAGTACTCTTGCCGCACAAGAGATTTCTTCACTAAAGATTATGAGTTGCAATTAGAGTATCTCACCCCGAGATCTCTATGTACCTTACAACTCCCTAATCCTTATTCACTCTTGGAAAAACACCTTTCCAAGTGATTCTAATCCCCTTTCTTATCACACCCTTGTGAAAGAAAGTATTTGTTGAAAGCGTTTTTCGGTGTTTATTTTATTTGGGAGTTTTCTTCTCTCAACAAATCATCCTGACAGCAGTGTCAATTTATTGAAAGATTAATACTCTCATTTTCATTATGTTCCTTTTGTAAGTACGAGAACTTGATTTTATTCTTTGTTCGCCATCTCGGCTTTATTGAAATAAATTCCAACACTGGTATAATGGTTTCAAGAATATTCCAGTTACAACTTACTTTCTTAATAATCGTGTGAATAAGTTATTCCTTCTTTGCCCCATCTCGACTTTGTTAGAATAAATTCTAACGCTGGTATAATGGTATCGAAGCAATTACCTATTACATAATTATTAAGTACCTTTGAATACCATCTCGATTTTGTGGAATAAATTCCAATATCGGTTTAATGGTATTCTAATATATAAAATTGATGATTAGTTAGTTGTTAGATACAAATAAATAAATAAAGAACAAAATAATAATAAATTTAGTGACCTTTTATTTATTTACTCCCTTTCGGGTTCATTTTATTAACAAACCAAACTTCTTCCTTAAGGAAGGTTGGTATTAAAGAATAAATAAAATGCGGAAAGTAAATAACAATAAATAAAAGTTAGTAAGTTAGTATCATCACTTTTGTATATTAAAAGGTGTTTTCAACAAATAAATTTATTGATACTATTTTACAATTTACACCTCTTTCAAGATTCAATTGTAGTATAGTATAGGGTTATGTCGAACCACAAGGAATTACCTAATAA
>NW_017721315.1:0-8245 GCF_001865875.1 Lupinus angustifolius | reverse complement strand
AAATAATATTAACCAAAGCACCAACTTGAATGATTAAAATCCAAACTTTTGTAAATTAAGAAGAAGTAGAAATTACATAACCTTGTTCAAAAGAAAATGTTTAGGAGCATGAGCCATCCATCCAAGGATTGGATGCTTTTGAGTTCCAAATGAGAGTACAAAATTGATTTTTGCATCTCATTTGCCTTCTCCTTTTCTCCTATTAAATTCTAAACTACAAATTACAAAACTTACTTGAAAATGAAAACTCTAAGCTAAGAAAGAATTCCTAAATGAGAGAATTATGGCCTTCAAGTATTTTTGAGAGAATTTTATCAAGAAATGGTGTGTTGTAATCTCCTTTGCGCGAAGGAAATGGCCTCAATTTATAGGCTCCATTCTAGACCGCTGAGCTGTTGAGCTAGACCACTCAGCAGTTGACCAAACCCTTCAGCATGGGTTTGGTCCCTTGACCAAGTAGCTTAGTCACCTCATTGTGCATGACTCATCAAAGCTAGTTTTGGGCTATGAGACCAGCTATTGTGAGCTACTTCTGAAAAGCCTATGGTGGGCTACTTGAGGTGAGGTCATGGATGACTTCATGGTTTGCTTGATGGTTAAGTCAAGTCTGGTAAGCACCACCTAGCGCACCTGCTTCACTGCTTGTTCAACAGCTTCTGACCGTGTTGACTGGGACGTGGCTCGGTGCTTGCTGATCTGGCCAGGAGTCTGGTTCTCCGTTGAGTAGCTTGGTTGGACCGCTGAGCAGCTTGTTCAGCAGCTTGGTCTTGTGCCAAGCTCGTGTCTGACAATGTCAAGCATATTTCTGACCGTGCCAGGCATAGTCTGGTGCTATGCTGAGCGGCTAAGCAGGTCCGCTCAGCTGCCTGGTTGAGCAGTTTGGTCCAGGTCAGGCAGGTGGCCAAGTCCGCTCAGTGGGGCTTGTTCCACGCTCAGCTGTCTGGTTGAGCACCTTGATTTTCTTGACTTTTGTTGCGTTTTGACCATGAATCTTTTCTCTTATTTTCTTCATTTTATTTCCTACCTTTTCTTCATTTTATTTCCTACAAAATACATAAAAAGGCAATACAAACACAAATATACCAAATTGTGATATTTTATACAAAAATTATTGTTTTAAGTTGGTTTTTCTCAATTATGCTTAAGATAAGTGCCATAAAAGTGTATTATTTGTAGGTATGTTTGGCACTTATCAGTATTCTGCAATAACAATGAAGAATTTACAACAATGGCAGATTGCCTTTACAAGTTTGAAAGTAATATAACTTTCAATCCAATCAACTCTTTTGTATATTTAGTGATAATGCTCTTTATAATTTGGTAAACTTTGAAACACTTTACTTGAAGCAACTTCAGAAAAATCAACTTTGAAAGTTTAAGAACTAGTTGCCAAAAGTACAGAAAAATAATTTCAGAATGTGTTTAAGAGCTTTTTAAAATTTGTATGAGAGTTGTGTGTGTGTGTGTGTTGTGAGATTCAATGTCTTTAAATAGACTTTCCAATCACCCATAGTGCCTCTACGAAAAGTTAGGAATAGAATGGAGTGAATACATTTCATTTGGATGAAAACCTTTCATTTTTAAATTTGAAATCTGATACAACAACTCTTAGTAATCGATTACAACCAGTGGGTAATCGATTACCCAAACATTCTGTCCACTAGGCATTTAAATTCGATTGAGAGTAATTGATTACAGCAAGTGAGTAATTGGTTACTCAACTTCATTAAAACTAGTAATTTGTTACTCAAAGACATTGATGAATTACTCTGATCAGTTTTAAGTTGGATAACTCTTTTCTCACACACGTAATCTGCTACTTAGATGTAGTAACCCATTACGTACTATTTTTGAAATTTTTTTTGAGTATATTGAGGTGTTTCAATTTTCTTTTAAAAATAGTTTGAGAATTACTAATATTTTATATTTAAGAGTATATGATAGAAGTACCTATTTAGACTTAGACTACTTTGTCTTCTTTTTCTTCATAAGTATTCTTTCTTTTCTTCTTTTTGGTAATGTTGGTGTCTTCATCAAAACCGTGACAAGGTCAGGAGCAAAGATCTTCTTCACAAGTTACTCCCTAAAGTAATCAGTTATTGACCTCATAAGTAGGCATGAAATAAACATATTGAAGAATCCGATGCTTGCTAATCTGTTAGTCACTTGCAGTAATCAATTACATACCTCAGAATATGAAAATTTAAGAAAATTTAAGCATGTTTAATCACAAGTAGGCATGAAATAAACATATTGAAGAAAAACATATAAGCATATGAACACATTTAAGACAGGTTAACTTTATCAATAATGCCTAATTCTCATTTAATCTTATAGAAAGGTTCTTTAGCCAAAAGTTTTGTAATGATGTCCGCTAATTGGTCATGTGTATCAAAAAATTCCAAAAGTACATCTTTCTTTTGGACACAGTCCCTAAGAATGTGATGTCTTATATCAATGTGCTTGGTTCGGGAATGCAATTTTGGATTCTTAGTGAGGTTTATAGCACTAGTATTATCACATTTGTAGGGAATGCATCCTATGTCCAATTCATCATCTCATAATTGTTGGTTAAGCCACAATACTTGGGCACAACAACTATATGCTGCAATGTACTTTGCCTCAGTAGTGCTTAGAGAAACACTAGCTTGCTTTTTATAAGACCAAGGGACAAATGCATTTATTAGAATATGGCAAATATCACGTTTACTTTTCCTCTCAGTTTTGCATCCAACAAAATCTGAATTCGATAGTCCCACCAAGTCACATAGACTTCCTTCCGGATACTATAATCCTACATCAGGTGTGCCTTTCAAATATTTCATTATTCTCTTAACGAACACAAGATGTGACTCTTTGAATTTTGATTGATAACATGTACAAAGATAAACACTAAAATTAATATCATGTCTACTTGTAGTAAGTTAAAGAAGTGGGCCAATCATACATCGATACTTTGAAATATCAATTCACTTTCATGCTTCATTAGCATCGATGTATGTTCTAGAACCCATTGGAGAAGCAATTGCTTTGTATTCATCCATCTCAAATCTTTTTAGCAAATTCCTACAATACTTGGATTGACTAAAAATATGTCATCCTTGAGTTGTTTGATTTGAAGTCCAAGAAAGTAATTCAACTTTTCCATCATAGACATCTCAAACTCTCCTTGCATCATCTTACCAAAATCACTACACAATAACTCATTTGTAGAACCGAAAATAATATCATCAACATAAATTTGAACAAGTAAAGTATGATAATATCTATTCTTTATAAATAATATAGTGTCAACATTTCCTTTGGTAAATCCTTTTCCAAGTAAAAAGCTTGTTATACTATCATACCTACACATGGAGCTTTCTTTAAGACATAGAGCATTTTCCTAAGTTTATAGATATAAGTGAGATGTTTATAATCTTTGAAACCCGGAGGTTTTTCAACATACACCTCTTTGATATAATTGAAATTCCAATTAACGTGTTATGCTACATTAACCTAATGCTTCCAGCCTAGCAACCAAAGCGGAGGTTTCATTAAAGTCTATACCTTCTTCCTGGTTGTAGCCTTGGGCCACTGTTCTTCCTTTGTTTCTCACAATAATAGCATTTTCATCTAATTTTTTTCTGAATTCCCATCGAGTTCCTATCACATGCCTATTCTTATGTCTAGAAACAAGTTCCCAAATTTCGTTCCTCTCAAACTAGTTAAGCTTTTCTTGCATAACAAGAATCCAATGCTCATTCTCAATTGCATTAACAATCATGTCAAGTATCAGAAGGTCAAAATACACATAGAAGGAGGGATATAGGTGTTGCAGATCACTTACTCTGCTTGGTCTTAATCGATTAATCCGTGTTGAACTTAATCGATTATGCGTGTGGATAATCAATTATCCCGTGTTTTGGCAGACTTCTGATTTTAATGGTTTCTTGCTACGCAAGTTACCGATTACCAATCCTTATGCAATTAATTGATTAAAGAGATTACAGAATGATGCTAACACAGATTCTAACATGTAATACATAATCAATTCAATTAGCAAGAGTAAATGAGATTAGGGTTAGAAAAATGTGCACAAGGAAATTTTTATCTTGGTTCGTTTGTGGTCCACAGTAAACTACATCCAGGCCACCATTTCTCATCTCGGGAGATTTTTCTTCTTCACTATTGAAATATTGTTTGATACACACAAACTTTTGATAAACGATAAAACTACGACCTAACTATCTTCGACTATACAAGCTTGACAAACTCAGTTTGACCGCTCTGTCTTGCCTACTAAGATCACCTATCTTTTCGCGATTAGGCCCCAGCCAGGTATCACTTGCATCAAGACCTTCTAGTCTTCTTGAAGAACAACAAGATCTCTTCTTGAAGTGAAGTTACTCACCAAGAGATCATTTTCCTTGATTAAAACAAATTTTGAGTTTTCTTGAGTACTTAATACTCAAATATAACAATGTAAACTCAACTCTAAACCTCTAAGTAGAATACTCACAATAACTTATTCTATATGCGAAAATTAGGCAAAGGTTTTCACAAAACAGATTTTACAATTTTCAGAAAACAGACTTTTCTTACTTTCACATTAAAATCTAATCTAGAAAACAAGAATGAATGATATACATGAAAAGCCCTAGAGATGCATGCTACAACTTCAAGTTCTAACCCCTATTCGACATGCTCTTATTCTCTAAACTTTTCTAATGCAACCTATATGACAATGTATGCTCAAGGATCTTCTGAATATGCAAGATATGAAAAATATGAACCTTATGCCACATGGCCAAAATTTTAGCATTTATACCAAACATACTTATGCTGCTATTAATCGATTATTCATCCACTTAATCGATTAACAGGATTTTAAAAGTTAGGTTTTCTGTTACGTCTTAATCAATTATACAGTGTCTTAATCGATAAACACACCATCATCATCAGAATGGTTAGCTACTGTAATTCACGATAATCGATTACACATAGTACGTAATCAATTATACTGATTAAAAATGTTTTTCTTGATGTGAGGTAAACTACCTATATAATATGCACATGCTATACATAGTTTTTCATAAATAATATCTTTATCGTTCCAGACTATCTTTTGCATGCTATTCCTTACGCCCTAAGAAATAACCTCCAATTTTGTCTTTAATGCATAATACTATGTATGTGAATGCATGAGCCTACTTATCATATGATATCTAGATGTGATGTATCAATTTTAATCTTATTTATATTAAGGCTCTTGTGAGACTCCACCTAGGTTTACCTAACCTACACTCAATCTAAGGCAATCATCTTAAGACTTCTAATAATGGTAAAGCTTACAATATCCTAAGTTTATAGATGCAACCCTTATGTCTTCAGCTTGTTGTTTATTGTACGATCTTCAAGGTTACTTGCATGTCCGTTGTTTACATCAAAACTTAGGTTAGCGTCAAATTTGCAAGTCTTGACTCTTTGCACTTTCAATCTCCCCCTTGTGTCTTCAGCTTGTTTATTGTACGATCTTGAAGTTTACTTGCATGTCCGTTGTCTACATCAAAACTTAGGTTAGTGTCAAATTTGCAAGTCTTGACTCTTTGCACTTGATGACAAACTCTACACCAAATCATTATTTGATGAGCTTGATGATGATCAACATATGTTTTCTTAGGTTGGTTAAATGTCAAAGTTGAGCTACTCCCCTTACTTTGTTCTCTTCTTGAACCAAGCAATAAGGTGATTTAAGCAAGATTTAAGTCGCAAAATTACGGAAGCTCAACCAACAACCTAAACAACATCAAACAACAATACAAATTTTCTCCCCCTTTTGACATTATCAAAAAGTATATACAATTAAATGACAATAACTGGTCAAAATTAAGAAGAGATATTATAGTTAATGAAAAGAAACTGTTATTAATCATTAAGTACATGCTATGATTGATGAACCAGTTTTTACAGAATTGAACAAGTGCACAAATCATCGCCTTTAATCGATTATCAAGGCACTTAATCCATTAAACTGACAAAAAACATAATATGAACAAGGTTTATATGATAAATCTAACATGTATAAAACGCAATTAGGCATGGAATGATTAATAATTCTGATTTATTCAGGTTAAGCATGTATTAATGAAGCATATAGTATACACACAAGATATAATCAATATTCTCATAAAAACCACAATTCATAAATTATCGACATAATTAAACATTGTTCAACAGAACATGAAATAGCAAATTAAAGCGAGTACATAGCGAGAGTTTGAAAGAATATTATAAGTAAACGATACAATGCCCAAAATGAAATGAAGTACAAGACCCAAAAGATATACTAAACCACAAAACATAATACCCTAAAGACTAGACACTCCTAAACTATCCCTAAGGTGGTGAAGGAGGAAGTCTTGGTTGCGGATGCATAATGTCGTGACTGGTCCAGATGAGGAAATCTAAGCGGTTAATTTCTTCATTTAACCATTCGTTTTGTCTCTCAAACCCCGACTGAATGAAGTTCCTTAAAGACTCGTAGTGTGTGTCAATGTGAGCATTAAGCCTATGTTCCATGGCGTCCAAATGAGCTACCCGGAAAGGTGGTTCTTGAGGCATAGTAGTACCCTCCCCCTGATTTTCAAGAACCTGCTCAACCATAGCAATTGAAATTTCTTCATCAGACAAATCCAAACCCACAGTTGTGTTGTGATCCTCCTAGAATTGCCAGGCATTATCATACTTATAGATTTCCATTTTTGTGGATTAGGTTATCACCAATCAAGTGCTCACGAGAGTTTGTTGTGATAATCACAGTTTCAAATGTATATATTTCTAGATGGTCAATGATACGGGATATGAAGATGTCTTAAGCAAGCAACTGTTAGGTATCAGTGGTCTATGAGCACCTAAAGGGGGGGGGGGTTGAATAGGTGTAGCTGTTAACAATCACCACTTCTTGAACCAAAACCCAACTGCTGGAAAACTGTCCAGTTAATCGCTTAACATCAGTGTTTAATAGATTAACTATTGCACAGTACAGAATGATCAGATAGGCAAATTGCACACTAATTAAAACAAAATTGAACAGATATAATTCAGATATTTTTACGCACAATTATTAAGTATATGGCAGTAAACAAATATCCAAGTTTTCAATTACAGATTCAATTTATAATGGCAAGAAACATAAAGAAGATAAAGAGAGAAAGAACAGTGCAAAAAGGATTTTTATCCTGGTTCGTTTGCGGTCCACTACAAACTACATTCAGGCCTCCCCTTCTGGATCAGGGAGATTTTCTTTCTTCGCAATATTGAAAAATGGATACAAATAAAAATTCAATTACAAGCACATAGGACGCTCCCTTCTTGAAATCAAGGATCTCTAAATCCTTGGTTTGACTTTACCCTTCGCCTCTTGAGAAAACCTTTCTCGCAAACTAGCCCCAGCCAAGATTCTTATCCTTAAATAAAGACCTCCTAGCCTTGGTGAAGAACTTCAATCTCTATGGTGATCTCACACCAAGAGACAAATCCAGACTACACAAAAAACACGTTAAACAACAAGGTATATTAAGCACAATAATGCTTAAAATATTAGAAGATAAAGACTCAAAGATTAACCCTTTTACCAACCACTTAAACCATCAATATTCAAATGAGTTAATCAATATCAGTATACAAATGATTTCTCTATATCAAAATCTAATGCATGATCATGTGAGCAAGATAAGAATGAATATGAAATTATGCAAAAACAGTAAGCTTATTACAACAATTAAAACATCATAATCTCTCTTCTCACGCATGCAACTCTCTTGCAAAAACATAGTAAAACACATATGCAAAATGCACTCTAAACAGCCCTATACAATATAATGCAATGCTATGGGTTTCTGAGTGATGCCTTGTATTTATAGCATGGAAAATAAGTGGTTACATTCGTTGCAAAAACAGTTAAAACAGATTTCAGTTATAACACATAATAGACTAGTTAGTCGATTAAGGCTTCCATTTAATCGATTAACGGGGAAACAGAATGACACAGAATTCAGTTAAAACAGAAAACACATATTTAAAAGAAAAGCAGTTGAGTTAATCGATTAAGTTACCACATTAATCGATTAACTGGAACATTTATGCATATGTTTCAAATGGTAAACTTCTCATATGTTATTCACAATATATATACATGTTTTACCAATTATATTATGACTAATATGCACATATAACATGTATTATAGATGCATGAACATATAGT
>NW_017721314.1:0-4386 GCF_001865875.1 Lupinus angustifolius | reverse complement strand
TAGATATGACCAAATGAGCATAAGGCATGTTGATTGTTGAGCCATCTTCAAGCTTTGTTAAAACCTTGTCTTCATCAAAATATAGGAAAAGACATGCTAGTGCTATTCTTGACACTTCGCACTTTCAATCTCCCCCTTTTTGATGATGACAAACTCTTCATCAAAATTCTTCAATTATGATGGATAAGCTTGATGATGATTTTGCAGTGAGGTTGACTGAGGTAGTTTTTCTTAGAACAAAGTTAAAGCGCATTTGCTTCCTTGTAGGTAAGAAAAATTATGTACGGAAGCTTGATAGAACAACCTGCAAAAACACTACACAACCTGCAAAATGTATATAACACAACAAGCACTTTCTCCCCCTTTTGACATTATAAAAAAGATAAACATATTCAATTCTAGTCAAAAGTTAGGAGAGTTATTATGGTTATGACAGATTGAAATTAATCAATTAATTAATGAATTAACCTTGGGTATGTAACTAATTAAGCAGCTGTTAAGAAGCTTGAACAAATTCACAGTTTTTACATCATTTAATCGATTAAGTGAATCTGTTAATCAATTAAATTGACAGCAGATTGCCACAGAACAGTTTGACTGACATGAGGGGTTATACATAAGCAAATCAAGCATGGAATGATTACACATTTGATATATTTAAGCAATTTACAATAGGCACAATAATTCAACATAATTACATATACCAATCATGATCAAGATTCATTTCAAACAAATTGAGGTGTTATATGCAACATAATTAACAAGCAAGTATGAACGCGATAATTCAAAATCATTTTACCACAAAATGTAAAGCAGTAGTTCAACAGTATATATGAGTTATTGCAATCCAAATAAAACAGTAACGCAACACAAAACATAAGATCTCAAGAGGAAACAGGATCAACAAAGTCCATTAGCTAGGAAGACTAAACTAAGGCTCCAAGGGTTCCTATCTAAGGATGAGATGGAGGATTCTGGTTGTCAGGAGTCAATGAACTACAACCACCCTTAATGAAGACACTCAGCTTGTTGAACTCATCAATCATTCTTCTATTATAAGACTCATTAGCAGACTGAATATGGTTCTACAAGTATTGGTAATGGTTGTCAATGTATGCATTCTGACGTTCCTCAAAATGTTCCAAATCTGTATGATATGAATCCTTGAGAGACTGAAAGTGAAGGTCCATCCTATTATTGAGATGTTGTTCCATAACATCAATATAAGCTTGTCCAAACGCAGGTTCTTGTGATGCATGTCCTGAATACTCCCCCTGAGTTACAGCAAATGGCTCTTGGTTCATGTCTTGATCATCTTCACCGGAAGGATCAAGGTTGGCATTGTTGAAGTCCTCTTGATATTTCCAAGTGTTGCCATACTTGTAGATGCCCATCTTGTGAATTAAACTCTCACCAATCAAGTGATCCTTGTCTGAGCAGTCCATCACCGTAGTATCCGAAATATCAATGTGCAGATAGTCAATTACTCGGGATATGAAGATATTATATGGAAGTAGTCTTGATTGAGAGACTGAGGCGCTATACATGACCTTTAGAATTTCATCAGGCCAGTTTATCATGATGTTCTCCTTCACAGCAAACACCTCAAATCATTCACGGTAGGTTGTGCATGATTTTTGTTTCTCTGAATCATTATGTAGGCAATCAAGTAGTGTAGGAGTCTGTTTTCTACGGACAATGACACATCTTTGGTCAATTTGCCTTGGACATAGAGTTGAGGTCTTTGCAAACATGAATTATACGTTTCAACAACATTGAATGAGTTTTCGTTTGCCCAACCACAATCACTTCGACTAGCACCAGAAAAAGCTAAACCACCCACATTCATAAAGATTTCTTCGTTAATCTAAAACAAATTTCCACCTACCATCGACCAATATTTTCCATCTTTATATCTAAAATTTGCGTAATACTCCCTAACTAGAGCAGGGTAAATATTACCTTTCAATTCCAAGAAGGGGACAACCCCTTGAGCTTGTAAACCATGCGAAAATTCGAAGTTTTGTTCCCAAAGCCAAGTCACATTCGCAAACCGAATATAGGTGGGTTTTCTTCCCTGAAATTTCTATAACCGAGTTTCTTGTAGAATTAGAGAGTAGTATGGGTCCCCACGGTTCTGCCTTAGTTGTGGATGAGGCACTATTTTTGGAGCACGTGGTGGACGTTGTGCGGTTGTCTTGATTCTCTTTCCACGTCCTTTATCCATAGAAATCAAACACTAAATCGTGATGGAGGCTTAAAGGAAGGTTGAGGAAAACCTAGGGTGAGGTTTTGAATTTAGGGAAAAACGAATGCTTGGAAATAGGAGATGAGGAAGACGGTTTATGGAGGGAAAATACAGTGGGGTGATTCGGTTTAGGGCTAGGATTAAGCTTAGGATGATGTTGGACTTGTTCCTCTGAGATTTGAGAGAAAAGAGGATGAATGGTGTTTTGAAAAGTATCCAGAAACGCTTATGTTTCTGATATACTGATGCCATCAATCGATTAACAACATCTCTTAATCGATTAACCTTAGCTGAAAATGCTAGTTTTAAAAATTTTGGCCCAGGTAATTGATTAAATGAGTTACTTAATCGATTAAATGCATTAGTTTCAGCGTTTTGGATGTTTTTTTTAAAAGCATGCATGGATTTCAAACTTAATTGGATAATCTGATGTTTAAGCTATCACATATATTTAGAGCTTTTAAGCACATAATCATGGATTCATAAAATGGAATCATAAGCATTCAATCATCATTTACAAAGAAAAAAAGGGATCATGCAAGGCAAAGAAAAATTAATCGAGATATGTTTCATCAAGGATTCCTAGTTCTCTTCGAAAAACATAGAAATTATCTCGTGAGAGGGGCTTGGTGAAAATATATGCCAATTGTTTAGTTGTTTCAACAAATTCTAAAATAAAATCACCTTTTTGAACATGATAACGCAAGAAATGATGCCTTATTTCAATATGCTTAGTTCTAGAATGCAAAACGGGATTCTTGGATAGGTTAATGGCACTTGTTTTTTCACATTTAATAGGGATCTTTTCTAATCAAAGCCCAAAGTCCTTAAGTTGATGCTTCATCCAAAGGATTTGAGCGCAAAACACGCCAGCGACAATGTATTCCGCTTCAGCGGTGGACAAAGCAACACATGCTTGCTTTTTGTTGTGTCATGCAACTAGGGAGCTGCCTAATAGGTGACAAGTTCCACTAGTGCTTTTACGATCCAAATTACACCCAGCGAAGTCGGAATCGAAATAACCTACCAAGGATAGTGAGGCATCCCTAGGATACCATAATCCCATATGAATAGATCCTTTTAGATATCTCATGATGCATTTCACAACAATATAATATGATTCTTTAGGTAAAGCTTGAAATCTAGCACACATGCAAACACTAAACATGATATCGTGGCAGCTTGTAGTTAAATATAATAAGGAGCCGATTATCCCGTGATATTTGGTTACCTCAATCGCTTTTCCTTTTTCATCTTTGTCCAGATAGCATTCAAATATCGTAGGTGTAGATGCGTCCTTACATTTCTCCATGTCGAACTTCTTCAATAATTCCTTGCAGTACTTCAACTGATGGATGAAGATGCCACTTTCCATTTGTTTGATTTGAAGTCCAAGAAAGAAGGTCAGCTCACCCATCATCGACATCTCAAACTCCCCCTGCATCAACTCGAAAAACTCCTTACAAAGGATGTCATTAGTAGATCCAAAGATAATATCATCAACATATATTTGTACGAGTAAAACATGATTATCAGATCTATGGATTAATAGAGTGGTGTCGACCAAACCTCTTTCGAACCCTTTTTCTAGAAGGAATGAACTCAATCTATCGCACCAGGCTCTAGGAGCCTGTTTTAGGCCATAGAGGGCCTTCTTGAGTTTATATACATGGTTCGGGTATTTGAAGTTTTCAAACCCTGGTGGTTGGTCTACGTACACCTCCTCTTGAATATATCCATTTAAAAAGGCACTTTTAACATCCATTTGAAAACGTTTAAAGTTCCTAATTGATGCAAATGACAAAAGCATCCTAATGGCCTCAAGTCTGGCTACAGGAGCGTAGGTCTCATCATAATCGATGCCCTCCTCCTGGTTGTAGCCTTTGGCCACTAGGCGAGCCTTATTTCTAATTATTAAGCCAGATTCATCTAGCTTATTACGGAAGACCCATCTGGTGCCAATAACGGGATGACCTTTTGGTTTGGGGACCAAGTCCCACACATTATTTCGATCAAATTGGTTTAGCTCTTCTTGCATAGCTATACCCCAGTGTACATCCTCGATGGCTTCATCGATGATTTTAGGCTCTATTTGAGACACGAATGCAACAAAATTACAAAAGTTTCGTAAAGAGCTA
>NW_017721313.1:0-2647 GCF_001865875.1 Lupinus angustifolius | reverse complement strand
TTCAAGTGTTCCTGAAATATCATCAGAAACGACCTTTCTCTTCTCTTTTGAAGAAGATTCGTCAAAATGGACATGAATAGACTCTTCTACTTGCATGGTATATTTATTAAACACACATAATGCTTTGCTACGTAATGAATATCCTAATAATATGTCCTCATCAACTTTCGAGTGAAATTTTCCTAAAATTCTTTTTCCATTATTCAAAATAAAACATTTGCAACCGAAAGCATGAAGATGAGCAATATTTGGCTTTCGACCCTTAAAAATTTCATAAGGAGTTTTTGAAGAAGTAGGTCTAAGTAATATTCTATTTATTACATAACAAGGTGTGTGAACTTCATCAGCCCAGAAATACTTTGGATCCTTGCTTTCATTTAGCATAGTCTTTACGAGTTCCTCTAGAACTCCATTTTTCCTCTCAACAAATCCATTTTATTGAGGGGTACGAGGTGCTGAGAACTGATGCATAATATCATGTTTATCACAAAATTTATTAAATTTATGATTTGCGAATTCTCCGCCATGGTCGGATCGAATGTAAATAATCTTTAGGTTAAACTGGTTTTGGATTTGCTTGGCTAGACATTTAAAAGATTTATAAGCATCGCTCTTTGATGCTAAAAATAAAGTCCAAGTGAATCTAGAAAAATCGTCGATAATAACTAAGGCGTAATAGCTTCCACCAAAACTCATAATTTGTGATGGTCCAAACAAGTCCATATGGAGAAGCTCCAATGGTCTAGTAGTGGATATCACATTCTTTTTATTAAAAGAATTCCTGACTTGTTTACATTTCTGTCACATGTTAGAGGAATCTTGAGTTTTAAACACCACTAGGTATCCCATATCTCCTGATATAACAGGAATGAGAAGTATGACCATAGGTGCCACAATAATGGCATGTAGGAACTCTATTTTACTTGTTTGAATTTCTATATTGACGTGTTAGAGGTCTTCTATATGGTCTATTTTTATGGGATGGGGGAACATATCCTAATCTAGTATGGTCACCTACATTTCTTGTTTTGCTAAGCAAGGTGTCTAATTGGTTTTTACTATTTTTGAGTTTTGCAAGTTTTTCATTCAGTTTAAAATCTTCGATTTTCAAGCCCTCGCAAGACTCACAAGTAGTATTTTGACATAAGTTATTATTTGAGCAATCACATGAAGCGCAAGAAAAAATTAGATCTAATGTTTCTCTTTCCAATTTTAATTCATCTAATTCTTTATGCAGTTGAATTATTTTTTGTTGGTTTAGCAAAATTATTCTTTTTCTCTCGTTACTTAGCGTTGCTATTTTTTTTAAGTTCTTCATGCATCTCAACATAAGCACTACACAATATTTCATATGAGGGAGAGTCTGAAGAAGAAGACAATGTGTCAGAGTATACCTCATTTGAAATATCTTTGCTACCTGATTCGCAAGCCTCATCTGTAATAGTCATTAAGCACAACTTCGCTGTCTCCTCTTCATCTGAGGTGCTTGATATTGTTTCTTCCTCTGGTACATCCCAGACGATGTATGCTTTCTTTGATTTGAAGTCCTAGAGATTGCTCTTCTCTGAATCAACTCTTGTCAGATAAGTAGGGCATTGATACTTCATGTGTCATGGCTTACCACATTCATGGCAAGTGAAGCGCTATTTTTTCTTGCCTTTCTTTGTTGATTCTCGCGCTTCTTTCTTTTGGAATTGTCTAAGTCCTCCTTTCTTCTTCAAGAAATTTTCAAATTTTCGTAATAGGAGGTTTAGCATTTCCTCGTCAATGTCTGACTTGAAGTCTCATTATCTATCTCTTCAATGGGTTGTGTTGTTGAAGCTTTTAGAAAGATTCCCTTGTTTTTGCGATCGGACTACTCATGTATTGTCAGACGCCCAAGCTCCATCTCATACTCCTGAAGCTTTGCAAAGAGTGTTGCTAAAGGCATGGAGTCTAGATCCTTGGACTCCATGCTTGCTGTTACTTTAGGTTGCCATCTCCTGTCAAGACAGCGTAAGACTTTATTAGTGAGCTCTCCTTTGGTGAACACCTTATCTAAAGCGATAAGATGGTTGATGATGTGAGTGAATCGTTTTTTCATATCGCCAATTGATTCACTCGGTAGCATACAAAATAATTCGTATTCGTAAGTTAGCGCATTTAACTGGCTGCGCTTGACTTTGCTAGAGCCTTCGTGAGTCACTTGTAAAGTGTCCCACATTTCCTTGGCACTTTGACATTGGGACAGCCGAAAGAATTCATCGTAGGATAGGGCCAATGTGATGATGTTCTTGGCGCGAAGGTTGAACTGGACCTTCTTGCGCTCCTCATTGGTCCATAAGCATTTTGGCTTTTCTTTCGGTTCGCCATCCACTAAGTGAAGTGGGGCAAAGGGGCCACTAATTACGTATTCCCAAATATCTGAATCAATAGCCTCAATGAATATTTTAATTCGGACTTTCCAGTAGGTGTAACCCTCGCCACTGAATACGGGAGAGCGGTTAATGGATGCACCATCACTGCCAAAGGGGTTGGTGGAACCCATTTTAATTCCCTTCGGATCACGCAAATGCGGTGGAGCTAGCATCTAATGCTAGCTCTGATACCACTTGTTAGGTATCAGTGGTCTAGGAACACCTAGAAGAGGGGGTTGAATAGGTGTAGC
>NW_017721312.1:0-2256 GCF_001865875.1 Lupinus angustifolius | reverse complement strand
CTTGCGCTCCTCATCGGTCGATAGGCTTGTTGGATTTTCTTTCGGTTCGCCATCCACTAAGTGAAGTGGGGCAAAGGGGCCACTAATTACGTATTCCCAAATATCTGAATCAATAGCCTCAATGAATATTTTAATTCGGACTTTCCAGTAGGTGTAACCCTCGCCACTGAATACGGGAGAGCGGTTAATGGATGCACCATCACTGCCAAAGGGGTTGGTGGAACCCATTTTAATTCCCTTCGGATCACGCAAATGCGGTGGAGCTAGCATCTAATGCTAGCTCTGATACCACTTGTTAGGTATCAGTGGTCTAGGAACACCTAGAAGGGGGGGGGGGTTGAATAGGTGTAGCGGTTAACAATCATCGCTTCTTGAACCAAAACCCAACTACTGGAAAACAGTCCAGTTAATCGATTAACAACAGGGTTTAATCGATTCACTATTGCACAATACGGTAGTTGATCTCACACCAAGAGACAAATCTAGACTACACAAAAAACACGTTAAACAACAAGGTATACTAAGCACAATAATGCTTAAAATATTACAAGATAAAGACTCAAAGATTAACCCTTTTACTAACAACTTAAGCCATCAATATTCAAATGAGTTAATCAATATCAGTATACAAATGATTTCTCTATATCAAAATCTAATGCATGATCATGTGAGCAAGATAAGAATGGATATGAAATTATGCAAAAACAGTAAGCATATGACAGCAATTAAAACATTCTTGCAAAAACATAGTAAAACACGTATGTGAAATGCTCTCTAAACAGCCCTATACAATAGAATGCAATGCTATGGGTTTCTGAGTGATGCCTTGTATTTATAGCATGGAGAATAAGTGGATACATTCGTTGCAAAAATAGTTAAACAATTAAAACAGTTAAAACAGATTTCAGTTATAACACATAACATACTAGTTAATCGATTAAGGCTTTCATTTAATCGATTAACGGGCAACAAAATGACATAGAATTCAGTTAAAACAGAAAATATATATTTAAAAGAAAAACAGTTGAGTTAATTGATTAAGTTACCACATTAATCGATTAACTAGAACATTTATGCATATGTTTCAAATGGTAAACTTCGCATATGTTATGCACAATATATATACATGCTTTACCAATTATATTATGCCTAATATGTACATATTGTTAGGTATCAGTGGCTAAAATACACCTAGAAGGGGGGTTGAATAGGTGTAGCGGTCAGAGTATCTGCTTTTCGAAAACAACACTTAATGCTGAAATAACCCCAGATTAATCGATTAACAGAATAGAAATAATCGATTAATGTAATCACTTTAATCGATTAAAATAGCTCAGATTACACAAACAGATTTGGTTTCTTGAACGACAATTAACCGAGATTGAAACGAATATACAGAGCTTATAAATATATCAGAGTTACAACAATATAGTATAGAAACCGAATATAGTAATTAAAACAACTATACAAAGTAATCGATTAAAGCAATAAAGAGATAGAGAGAGAGAGAGAGAGAAAAATCCTGCAACACGATTTTTATCTTGGTTCGTTTGCGTGTCCACTTACAAACTACATCCAGGCCTCCCGGCTGATATGGGAGATTTTTCTTCACTATAATTGAAATAATGTTTTACAAGCAATTCTTCCAATTACAACACTTAGACATTCACTTGAAACTAAAGAACCTTATTCCTTGGTTTGACTCCCTTCCTACCGCCCAAGAAAACCTTTCTTGCGGTGTAGCCCCAGCCAAGAACCTATTCTTTCTATCAAGAACTCTAAGCTAATGACGGTACAACATAATCTCGTTGGTGGTAAGACACCTTGAGATTCCCAAAGTTTCAACACTTTTTACAACAAAAACATAGAGTAATCTAAAGCAATTACAATGCCAAATTTAACAATTAAGACCTAACTCTAAAACTCTAACACAAGTCTCATATAACATGACAATGTATTAGTTGAAAACAGATTTTACAGAATACACAATCTTCACACAAAAAACATCAATGAATGCATGAACATGTAAGGTGAAATGATGAGAATTTAAACATGAAATGCCTTTCAATCCTAAAGCATAGAATTCTCTCTTTTCTAATCTCACAAATGCAATGTCATATAGATGCAACAATTAAAACGAAATATGCTTTAACTCTCTTAAAAATGCGACATGCAAGTTAGGGCTTCAGTTCTAAAAACGCAGTTTATAAAGAATCACTTCAGCAGCCCAGTTAATCGATTAAGACCTTGGTTAAT
>NW_017721311.1:0-1078 GCF_001865875.1 Lupinus angustifolius | reverse complement strand
AAATAAGTCTTGAAACAGTAACAACAACTAAGTCCATAAAGTGCAATAAAGAAGAAATAAACCCAAGGGTAAGATATCCTAGGTCTAAAGTCTTCTAAACTATGGTTGAGGTGGAGGAGGATCAATCTCATCATCAGGAATAACAATGTTCTGGTCACCCCTGATCAGCATAGACAACTTATGAAATTCAGAAGAAAACAGTGCATTCTGAGCTTCAGCAGTAGATCGAATAAAGGCATTCTGAGATTCGGCTGTTGATTGAATCAGATTTCTCACCGACTGATATTGGTTGTCTGAGTTGGAAGTTTGACGCTCTTCATATTGTTCCATACCTGCAAAGTATGAGTCCTTCAACCCTTGAAAATGAAGATCCATGCGGTTGTTGAGCCTTTGCTCCATAGCTTCCATCTGAGCCATACCGAAAACAGAATCCTGTGATGCTGTCCTAGAGGGCTCCCCCTGATTTGTAGCATTCTGATCACCCATGCCACCCTGATCATCATCACTGGACAGCTCCAGATCAATAGTAGTGTAGTCCTCCTGGTATTGCCAAGTAGTACCATACTTGTATATACCCATTTTATGAATTAGACTCTCACCAACCAGATGATCCTTATCAGTATACTCAACAATGATGGTGTCAGAAACATCGATATGCAAATAATCCACGTAATTTATGCACCATAAAAATCTCATATGATCAAGAACCATTCACATAACCAAATAAGCTATTTTGACATAATTAAGCACAAAACTAAGAACATAGCATATAGAGTAAAAGTATTCAGCAACCATTACAAACCATAAAATGTCAAATAGAGACAGAAAAAAGAGGCACAAATAAGTCTTGAAACAGTAACAACAATTGAGTCCATAAAGTGCAATAAGGAAGAAATAAACCTAAGGGTAAGATATCCTAGGTCTAAAGTCTTCTAAACTATGGTTGAGGTGGAGGAAGATCAATCTCATCATCAGGAATAGCAACATTCTGGTCACCCCTGATCAGCATAGACAACTTATGAAATTCAGAAGAAAACAGTGCATTCTGAGCTTCAGCAGTAGATCGAATAAAGGCATT
>NW_017721310.1:0-241 GCF_001865875.1 Lupinus angustifolius | reverse complement strand
CTGGACAGCTCCAGATCAATAGTAGTGTAGTCCTCCTGGTATTACCAAGTAGTACCATACTTGTATATACCCATTTTATGTATTAGACTCTCACCAACCAGATGATCCTTATTAGTATACACAACAATGATGGTGTCAGAAACATCGATATGCAAATAATCCACAATGCGTGGAATGAAGATACTCTAGGGAAGCAGCTTGGACTGAGACAGAGACACACTGTTCATAATCTTCAATATTT
>NW_017721309.1:0-604 GCF_001865875.1 Lupinus angustifolius | reverse complement strand
CCTTATATCTGAAATTTGCATAAAATTCCCTAACTAGAGCAGGGTAAACTTGTCCCTTTAATTCCAGAAATTTAACGGCTCCCTGAGCCTCCATATCATGCGGAAAACTGAAATTTTGTTCCGCCATCCAGGTCAAATCGACATACCTTACACAAGTGGGTTTGCGTCCTTGGAACTTTGCCAAACGAGTCTCTTGTAAAATGAGCGAGTAAAATGGGTCACCGCGGTCCCGAGTGGATGATGAGCCAGCTTCCTGTCTTCGTCCATGATTGGCAGGAGTTTTGAACCTTTTTGCGCGACCTTGCTCCATTTTAGTTGTAGAACCCGAATTGATGTTGGACTGAGCAGAGAAGGATTGGGCAAACCTAACCTAGGGTTTGATTTAGGGAAAAATTGGGAATGTGATGGAATATGGATGATAATGTGAGATTTCTAGATGGTTTGAGAGGGTTAGGATGAGGTTTATCTAGCTTAGTGCACTTGGGTCAGTTGAGTTAAAATTTTAGAGACTCAAAAGTGAGAAGAGGTGGAGAAAATGCCGAAAAAAGGCGTGAAACCGAGGTGTTGTCTGCACTTAAATTGCTGGTTTTAATCGATTAACGGG
>NW_017721308.1:0-607 GCF_001865875.1 Lupinus angustifolius | reverse complement strand
ATTACCACTAAGTGTTTAATCGATTAAACACGGTAAAAAATGGTTTTTCCTAGCAGAACGGTTTCAACTCTTTAGGACTTATGCATGCATTTTAACGGATTAATCGAAACATTTGTAATCATGAAAAGGAGTTATCATGAGATATAATTTTGCACTTCAACAGATATCATTTACAAAACAAGAGACAAATAAACATATAGAGGCAAGATATAATACAAACGTCTAAACAGTTTTAATCAAGATATTGCTCATCAAGAATTCCAAGTTCTCTCCTTAGAACATAGAAAGTACCCCGTGGAAGGGGCTTGGTGAAAATATCTGCTAACTGTCTAGAGGTTTCAACAAATTCAAGAACGTAATCACCTTTTTGTACATGATCACGTAAGAAATGATGTCTAATTTCTATATGCTTGGTTCTAGAATGCAAAACGGGATTCTTGAATAGGTTTATGGCGGATTCATGGATAGGTTTATGGCACTTCTATTATCGCATTTTATGGGGATCTTTTCCAGCTTAGTACCAAAGTCCTTAAGTTGCTGCTTCATCCAAAGGATTTGAGCGCAACACACACCAGCGACAATGTATTCCGCTTCGGCGGTGGACAAA
>NW_017721307.1:0-627 GCF_001865875.1 Lupinus angustifolius | reverse complement strand
TAGTGCTTTTCCGATCCAATTTACATCTGGCGAAATCGGAATCGGAATAACCCACCAAGGATTGTGAGGCACCCCGAGTATACCATAATCCCATGTTAGTTGTTCCTTTTAAATATCTCATGATTCTTTTAACAGTTACATAATGTGATTCCTTAGGTAATGATTGAAATCTCTCACACATGCATACACTAAAAATGATATCAGGTCAACTTGCAGTTAAGTAAAGTAATGACCCAAATATACCACGATACTTTGTTACCTCTATTGCTTTTCCTTTTTCGTCCTTATCTAGGTAGCAAGCAGATGCCATAGGAGTGGAAGCTTCCTTACATTTATCCATGTCAAATTTCTTGAGTAGCTCTTTGCAGTATTTTGCCTGATGGATGAATATCCCACTTTCTAGTTGCTTTATTTGAAGTCCTAGAAAGAATGTGAGTTCTCCCATCATAGACATTTCGAACTCCCCCTGCATCATCTCAGAAAATTCTTTACACAAAATATCATTAGTAGATCCAAATATTATGTCATCTACATAGATTTGTACAAGTAATACATGATTTTCTGATTTTCTAATAAAAAGCGTTGTGTCAACCAAGCCTCTCTCGAACCCTTTTTCTAAAAGAAAGG
>NW_017721306.1:0-499 GCF_001865875.1 Lupinus angustifolius | reverse complement strand
ATCTGAGATACAAAAGCTACAAAATTACAAAAATTTCGTAAGGAACTACGGGTTACCACTCCCGTAGATATGTCACCTATTACTTTGTCGATTGGGTGAGCTTTCTTGGTTTTCCACACAGCAGGCATATTTGAATGTTCCTGAGATCTTATCTGACCTTCTTCATTGATTGCTTTTTCATTATCCACGTCTTTAGAGTATGCTTCTTCTAAAGCACCTGCAACATCATCAGACACGACCTTTCTCTTCTCTTTTGGAGAAGATTCGTCAAATTTTACATGGATAGACTCTTCTACTTGCATTAAATATTTATTAAAGACTTTAAAGGCTTTGCTATGCATCGAGTACCCCAAAAATATTCCTTCATCGGCTTTTGAATCAATTTTCCTAAAGCCTGCTTTCCATTATTTAATGTAAAACATTTGCATCCGAAAGCGTGTAGATGGGATATGTTTGGTTTACGGCCTTTCAAAAGTTCATAAGGAGTTTTATTTATATT
>NW_017721305.1:0-1424 GCF_001865875.1 Lupinus angustifolius | reverse complement strand
CTTATTTTTTGTTCATTTATAAGGATTACCCTTTTTCTATAAACGTTTATCCTAGCCAATTTTTTTAGTTCCTCATGTAACTCGACGTAAGCCTCATATAAAACATCATAAGGAGGTGAGTCATCAGAAGTGGATGAGGTGTCAGAATATACCTCGTGATTATCCTCCTGTGTGCTTGAATTCTCATTGTTGTCAGATCTAGCCATCAAACATAGCTTTGCTGACTCCTCCTCACTAGAGGTGCTTGATGTCGTTTCCTCCTCAGGTACATCCCATACGATGTAGGCTTTCTTAGACTTGAATTCCTTGGGAGTGCTCTTTTCTGAATCAACCTTTTTCAGATAAGTTGGGCACTGAAATCGCATGTGTCCTACTTTTCCGCACTCGTTCCAAGTGAAGCGATCTTTGGTGTTCTTGCCTTTGTTTATTGATTCGTTCGCTTCTTTCTTCTGAAACTTTTTGAATCCTTCTTTTCTCTTTATGAATTTACTTAATTTTCGAACAAGGGCACCCATTGTTTCATCATCCAGATCGGAGTCAGATTCATCATCATCTTTATCTTCTTTTGTTTTGGAGGTCGTAGCCTTCAATGTGATGCTCTTCTTCTTCCGGTCCGAATCCTCATGCATCGTCAAGCGACCCAATTCCATTTCGTGCTCTTGAAGCTTTCCAAACAATGTAGCTAGATGCACAAATTCCAAGTCTTTGGATTCCACAATTGCAGTCACTTTTGGTTGCCATTTCCTGTCAAGACAACGTAAAACTTTATTAGTTAATTCTCCTCTGGCAAAAGATTTATCGAGACCAACTAAATGATTCACGATATGAGTAAATCGCTTTTGCATATCATTGATTAATTCGCTAGGTAACATGCGAAATAACTCATACTCGTGGGTCAGCGCATTCAGTCTAGCGCGCTTGACTTCGCTGGTGCCTTCGTGAGTCACTTGTAAAGTGTCCCACATCTCTTTTGGATTTTGGCACTGCGAGACCCTAAAGAACTCATCATAGGATAGGTCTGATGTGATGATATTTTTGGCGCGTAGGTTATGCTGGACTCTCTTGCGCTCATCATCGGTCCATAGACTTTCAAGCTTGTCTTTGGGTTCATCGTCCACTAGATGCTGTGGAACGAAAGGGTCATTGACTACGAATTCCCAAATATCCTAGTCAATGGCTTCTATAAAAATTTGCATGCGGAATTTCCAGTAGGCATACCCTTCACTACTGAATATAGGTGGTCGGTTAATGGATGAACCATCACCACCAAACGGGTTTGAAGAACCCATTGTTTTCCCTTAGGATCACGAATACGCGGTTGAGCTAGCACTTCCTACTAGCTCTGATACCACTTGTTAGGTATCAGTGGCTAAAATACACCTACAAGGGGGGCTTGAATAGGTGTAGCGGTCAGAGTATCCGCT
>NW_017721304.1:0-3801 GCF_001865875.1 Lupinus angustifolius | reverse complement strand
TAACTCCTTAAAAAATGCAACATGCAAGTTATGGCTTAAGTTCTGAAAATGCAGTTTATAAAGAATCACTTCAGCAGCCCAGTTAATCGATTAAGACCTTGGTTAATCGATTAACGTGTTTCAAAAACGTAACTGATTCTGTTTTTCCAAGTTTTTAGTTTCAACAACTTTTCAAAAACTTATGTTAATCGATTAAAACATGCCTTAATCGATTAACTGCATATTTCCAAGTGTATTTTCAAATTGCAAAACTCAAATATGTTATGTACTTAATTTATACATGTTCAAAACTAAGTTTATGCTTAGGATGCACATATTACATATATTTATGTGATGCATGAACATATTATAAATGACATATCTCAAAACTAAAATGATTTAAAGTTTTATGCATATGAGACATGTATTGAGTTTACCTAAGCCTTAGACTCAACCTAAACTAATTACTACTCTAAGTCTAATACCAATCTAGAGACTTAAGCACGTTGATTTGTTGATGATCTTCAGGCTCTTATAATCACAAGTTGTCCTCATCAAAACCAAACACATAGTGAGGAAGCTTTCCAAAGTGCTCCTCTTGACATGCGCACTTTCACATATAACATGTATTATAGATGCATGAACATACAATTAACTAGATGATGTATCTCATGAATATGATAGGTCAATTAAGATGGCTTAAGAGACTAGCATCTAGGTTTACCTAACCTATACTCACTTACTACAACACAAATCCCAGACTACTTAGATTATAGACTCAATTTATATCCTAGTCTAGACATGACCAAATGAGCATTAGGCCTATTGATTGTTGAGCCATCTTCAAGCTTTATTAAAACCTTGTCTTCATCAAAACACAGGCAAAGACATGCTAGTGCTATTCTTGACACATTGCACTTTCAGAAACTTGGTTGAAGAGGTCGAGATACCATACATAACCTTTAGAATTTCCTCGGGCCAATTGATTATTATGTTTTATCGGAAAGAAAACATAAACTTTAGGTCGTTGATAGTTGGTTGGGCATGATTTATGTTCCTTTGTACTAGAATATATGCAACAATATAATGCAGAAGTCGGTTTTAAACCGATAGCGATCCAACCTTTGTTAACTCTCCTTGCACGTACAAGTGCGGTCCTCTGACACAAGATATGTATATTTCAGTTGCATCCAATGAGTTCCATAACTCATTTGAGCAGTCTCCTAAGCCAAAACCATCACTCGACAACCCACCCACATCCAAAAACAAGGTCTCATTCAGCTCAAATAGTTTTCCCGAGACCATAAACTAATATTTACCATCTTTGTATCTAAAATTAGAATAGAACTCCCTGACTAGAGTAGGGTATAGCTTACCGTTAAGCTCGAGAAATTGATTCATGAAAGTGTGCATGTCAAGAGGAACACTTTGGAAAGCTCTCCTTGAACGTCATGGTTTTGATGAGGACAACGTGTACCTAAAAGTGCTTGAAGATAACCAACAATCCAACGTGCTTGAGTCTTTTATTTGGTACTAGGCTTAGACTAGTTTCTAGTTTAAGTTGAGTCGAAGGCTTAGGGCACCTAAAACATGTCTCATATGCATTTATCTTTAAATCATTTCATCCATGAGATATGTTCATTTGATAATATGTTCATGCATTACATAAATACATGTATATATGCATTCTAGGCATAAAACTAAGTGTCAAACATGTATTATCTAAGTGCATAACATATTCGATGTTTTCTATTTGAAAATACACATTTTATTTAGTGTTAATCGATTAACCATACCTTTAATCGATTAACCCAACTGCTGTGTAAAGTGGTTGCCACTGGAACACGTTTTTGTAATGCAGTTAATCGATTAAAGGTTCCCGTTAATCGATTAACCTAACTGATTTTAAAGTGTTAAATCTGAAAAACTGAAAAACAGAATCAGTTATGATTTTTAGTCCCGTTAATCGATTAAGAAGGTATTTAATCGATTATCTGGGGTTCTGGACTGATTCTTTATAAACTGCGTTTTCAGAATTAATCTCATAAGTTGCATGTTGCATTTATTAGAGAGTTAGAGCATTCTACGTGTTAATTGCTGCATCTATTTGTTAATTGCATTAGTGAGTTTAGAAATGAGAGATTCCTTGCTTTAGGATTGAGTGCATTTCATGTTATAATCTCTCATGTTTTCCCTCACATGTTCATGCATATTTTTGATGCGTTTTTCATGAATTTTATAATTCTGTAACTTCTGTTTTCATAACTAATACTTGTCATTTCACATGTGTTTGTGTTAAATGTGCATTAGAGTAAAGCCTTCATGTTGTATTTGAGCTTAGGTATAGCTTAATATTACTCTTGTAATTCTTGTGTAATTGTTGTGAAAGGGAATCTCTTGGTGTCGTATCACCAGTAGAGATTGTGTGTTTCTTCATAGCTTAGAGTGTAAGAAAAGGAAAGAACGAGAGATTCTTTGGCTGGGGCTACGCCGAAAGAAACGTTTTCTTTATCGGTAGGAAGGGAGTCAAACCATTGGATAGTTTCTTTGATTTCTTGTCATTTGCTAAGTGTTGTAATTGGATAATGTGTTTGTAAATTACATTGATTCGATTATAGTGAAGGAAATCTCCCAAGTCAGCCGGGAGGCCTGGATGTAGTTTGCAGTGGACAGCAAACGAACCAGGATAAAAATTCGATTTGCAGGATTTGTTTCTCTCTCTCTCTTTACTGTTTTTCAATCGATTTAATTTGTATATTTGATTCAACTAATACATTCTGTTCTTTTGTTGTATTGCAAGCTATTCTGATATACAAATTTGTAAGCTCTGTATTCGTTCTGTTATCGGTTATTTGTTTCGCATTTAATCGTTTCTGTAATTGCTTACTGGTTCTGTTTAATCGATTAATATTCCTGTGTTAATCGATTATACTGTTTCTATTAATCGATTAAAATAGTTTCTGTTTAAAACTGTTTTTTGTGTTAATCGATTAAGACTGTGCTTATAATCGATTATCCTTTTCTCCTTAATCGATTAAATAGGGTTGATTCAGCATTAAGTGTTGATTTGCGAAAAGCGGTAATTCTAACCGCGACACCTATTCAACCCCCCCCTTCTAGGTGTATTGTAACCACTGATACCTAACAAGTGGTATCAGAGCTAGTACGAAGTGCTAGCTCAACCGCGTATTCGTGATCCTAAAGGGAAAAGGAATGGGTTCTTCAAATCCATTTGGTGGTGATGGGTCATCCATTAATCGACCACCAATATTCAGTGGTGAAGGGTATGCCTACTGGAAAGTGCGCATGCAAATTTTTATTGAGGCCATAGACTCGGATATTTGGGAATCCGTAGTCAACGGCCCTTACGTTCCACAACATCTTGTGGACGATCAACCTAAAGATAAACCGAAAAGTTTATGGACCGATGATGAGCGCAAAAAGGTCCAGCATAACCTGCGCGCCAAAAACATCATCACATCGGCCCTATCATATGATGAATTCTTTAGGGTCTCGCAGTGCCATAATGCGAAAGAAATGTGGGACACTTTACAAGTGACTCACGAAGGCACTAGCGAAGTCAAGCGCGCAAGACTGAACGCGCTGACCCACGAATATGAGTTGTTTCGCATGTTACCAAGCGAATCAATATGTGATATGCAAAAGCGATTCACTCATATTGTCAACCATTTAGTTGCTCTCGATAAATCATTTGCTAGAGGTGAACTAACTAATAAAGTTTTGCGTTGTCTTGACAGGAGATGGCAACCAAAGGTGACTGCAAGAATGCACATCCCATGATGAAGATGATTCTATTGAGGT
>NW_017721303.1:0-2053 GCF_001865875.1 Lupinus angustifolius | reverse complement strand
TTCAAACATCATATCATCAAACTTTTCATCTAGTACCGCCTAACAAATGGTATCAGCTAACAAAGTGGTAATCTTGACCTATCTCCAAGAGGTAAGCAAGGTAAATATATTGAACCTTGTTAATTATGCCCCCCCTTCTAGGTGTATTGTAACCACTGATACCTAACAATTCACACCCTGAATTTCTAATCCGTGAGGAAACTTGAAGCCTTGTTCTACCATCTAAGCCATATCCACATAGCGAATGTATGCTAGCTTCCTTCCTTGGAATTTTAATAAAAAGGTTTCTTGTAGAATTAGTGAGTAGTAGGAATGCTGGATGTAGAGTCGGATTCAGTTCTCCTTGGGCGGTTAGCCGTTGTTTTAACTATTTTATACTTTCCATAAGCCATCTTTTTAGGATTACAGTGGTTTAATGGATTATGTAATCGATTTTGGGTGATTTTGGGCTAGGTTTTTGATTTGGGGAAATTCTAGGTTTTCTAGTTTCTGGAGATTTTAGGGCAAATTTATGACTAACAAGACTTATTAAAACTCAGTTTGGATTTCTATATGACTAGGAATGATCAAATTTACAGATTGATAGAAGAAATGGTAGGAATTTGTGATTAAGGGTTTGAAAATTCTTTCCCAAATGCATACTGAATCTGATATACTCTACGATTGTTAATCGATTAATGCTTATGTTAATCGATTAAGACCAGTTAAAGTCTTAAGCAGTTGAACCTAGTTAATCGATTAAAGGAAGACTTAATCGATTGAAGATATATATTCTCAAAAAAGCTTAAGCTACTAGAACTCAGTTTAATCGATTAGCATGAATATTGTAATTTTCTTCGTCATTTATATTATTGATGATTATTTTGTTAGTCAGAAGAACAATGGTCCATTTCATATTAGTTGAGTTACTAACCAAGAATACTTTTTGAGCTTATAATGTTAGAATAAACGACTCATCTTTATATCATGGCCTATTAACCAATTCCCTTATTTGTTCAATGACCCAAAAATATGACATATTCATATATATTGGGTTTATATCATTGGTACTTGAAATAGGTAATGTTCGAGCAACAATAGACATACCATTATTTTGCATTTTACTTTTATCATCTTGTTTTTCGTATAAAATATGAACTCATTAGTTAGGTAATAAGTGTAAGATAAGACATGAATACTTTGACTATTGGCTAACCATTTCAATCTTTTGGAAATTGAATGTGCATTTATATTCAACTCCTCAACAATGTGACTTTTTAGCCATTTTATAAAACACCGATTATGCTATCTGGAAATTCAACTTTCATTCTTACTTGAGTTAGAAAACCAATACATCTCCTTCTATCTTCCAACATATGGCTCAACCTTGTCGGCATTATGTAAAACATATAAGTGCGTAAGCTCCAATTCTGTTTTTGATATAGTCAATATATGTTTCAAAGTAATCCCTTCACCAAATGTTCTTTTGACAAAGCGAGGCTTTGGAATGCCTATGAAATCAGCATCGACAAGATATTCAGTACAAAAGTCAAGAGCTTCTTCAACAACATATCACTAAACTATGCGACCATCTGGTCTTGATCAATTTTTCACATACCCTTTTAATGTCTTCATGTAATGCTCAAAAGGATACATCCATCTCATATAGAAAGGACTGTTAGGAATCAGTGGCTAAAATACACCTAGAAGGGGGGGTTGAATAGGTGTAGCAGTCAAAGTATCCGCTTTTCACAAACAACTTATAATGCTGAAAAACCCCCAGTTTAATCGATTAACACAGAAAGAATAATCGATTAACTGCAGCTTTTTAATCGATTAAAACAGCTCAGCTCGCACAAACAGATTCAGTTTCTTGTACGACAAGCAACTAAGATCGAAGCAAATATACAGAGCTAACAGATATATCAGAATTACAACAGTACAGTATAGAAACAGATTATTACAGCTAATACAACTATACAAAGTAATCGATTAAAGCAATAAAGAGAGTAGGGAAAGAAAAGCGTGCAACAAGGTTTTTATCCTGGTTCGTTTGCGGGTCCACTTGCAAACT
>NW_017721302.1:0-3781 GCF_001865875.1 Lupinus angustifolius | reverse complement strand
TGCAATTTCATGTAGATGCAGCAATTAACATGAAAATATGCTCTAACTCTCTTAAAGTCTAACATGCAAGAATAAGCTTGAGTTCTGAAAACCATGAGTTCAAAACATATTTTACAGAATATGAAATCTTTCCAAAAACATCAAGAAATGCATGAACATTTGAGATGAAATAATGAGAAACTAAACATGTAATGCCTCTCAATCCTAAAGCATAGAATTCTCTCTTCTCTAATCTCACATATGCAATTTCATGGAGATGCAACAATTAACACGAAAATATGCTCTAAGTCTCTTAAAATCTAACATGCAAGAATGAGCTTGAGTTCTGAAAACGCAGCTTATAAAGAAACCATTATGCAGCCCAGTTAATCGATTAAATCCTTGGTTAATTGATTAACGAGATACAAAATTGTAATTGATTCTGTTTTCCAAGTTTTCTGTTCCAACTGCTTTTCAAAAACTTATGTTAATCGATTAAAATTTACCTTAATCGATTAACTGCATATTTCTAAGTGTATTTTTAAATTGCAATACTCAAATACGTTATGCACTTAACTTATACATGTTCAACACTAAGTTTATGCCTAGGATGCACATATAGCATGTATATATATGATGCATGAACATATTATGAATGTCATATCTCAAAATAAAATGATTCAATGAATTATGTATATGAGACATGTATTGAGTTTACCTATTCCTTATACTCAACCTAGACTAATTACTATTTTAAGTCTAATACCAATCTTGAGGCTTAAGCACGTTGATTTGTTGATGATCTTCAAGCTCTAATGAAACTCAAATTGTCGTCATCAAAACACATAGTGGGAAAGCTTTCCAAAGTGCTCCTCTTGACATGCGCACTTCCAAAGTGCTCCACTTGTTTGATGAATTAGCTTGAAGAATGTATTGGCACTGATTGAGAGTATGAAGCGCGAATGTTTCGGAAGCAGAATTAAGATACTCCCCCTTTTGACATTATCAAATAGATAACACAGGTCAAAAGTAGACAGAGATGTGTAGTTAAACATAAAACGAAGTTAATGAATTAATTTGGGATTTAACTATTAACCTGTCTTGTAATCGGTGGCTTGAACAAAATGCTCTTCTTTATACAATAAAATAACTAATAGGTAACGTGAACGACATACAAGATTTACCATATCAAATAGCAATAAGCAGAATAGGCAATGTAGTGCAATAACAAGCTTAATTTATGCACCAGAAAATCTCATATGATCAAGAACCATCCAAATAACCAAATAAGCTATTTTGACATAATTAAAAGCAAATTAAGCAAAATTTAAAAAACATAACATAGAGAGTAAAAATATCCAGCAACCAAACAAACCAGAAAATGTCAAACCAAGTCAGAAAAAGCACAAATAAGTCTCGAAGCAGTAATAACAACTGAATCCATAAAGTGAAATAATAGAAGAAATAAACCTAAGGGTAGGATATCCTACGTCTAAAGTCTCCTAAGATACGGTTGAGGTTGAGGAAGATTAATGTCATCATCAAGAATAGCTATGGTCTGGTCACCCCTGATCAGCATAGTCAACTTCTGAAATTCAGAACAAAACAGTCCATTCTGAGCTTCAGCTATAGAGCAAATGAAGGCATTCTGAAGCTTCGGCTATGGAGCAGATAAGAGCATTCTGAGCTTCAGCTGTTGAATGAATCAGATTCCTCACAATTTGATATTGGTTGTCAGAATAAGCAATTTGACGTTCTTCGTACTGTTCCAGACTAGCATAGTACGAGTCTTTCAACCCTTGAAAGTGTAGATCCATGTGGTTGTTGAGCCTTTGTTCCATAGCTTCCATATGAGCCATACCAAAAACAGAATTCTATGATGCTGTCCTAGAGGGCTCCCCCTGATTAGCAGCATTCTGATCACCCATGCCATCCTGATCATCATCACTGGACAGCTCCAGATCAATAGTAGTATGGTCCTCCTGGTATTTCCAAGTAGTATCGTACTTATAGATACCCTTCTTGTGAATCAGACTCTCACCAACCAAATGATCCTTATCAGTATACTCAACAATAATAGTGTCAGTAACGTCAATACGCAAATAATCCACAATCCGTGATATAAAGATACTGTAGGGAAGCAACTTAGACTACGACAGAGAAACACTATTCATGACCTTTAAGATCTCCTCAAGCCAGTTAATCATCACATTGTTCTTAACAGCGTACATGAAACGCTAATCATTCACAGTGGGCTGTGCATGATTTGTGTTCCTCTGCACCAGAATATAAGCGATGATATAATGCAGCAGCCTGTTCTCAACAGATAATGACCCAGCCTTGGTCAATTCACCCTGAATGTACAAATGAGGTCCTCTAAGAAACAATTTATACACCTCAGTAGCATCAAAATTATCCATAACCCATGAGCAGTCTCCTATACCATAACCCGAAGAGGATAACCCACCAACATTAATAAACAGGTCATCACTAATCTCAAACAGTTTTCCAGAAATCATAGACCAATATTTACCATCCTTATACCTAAAGTTTGCATAGAACTCCCTAACTAGAGCAGGGTAGACTTGTCCCTTCAACTCCAGAAATTTAACGGCTCCTTGAACTTCCATATCATGAGGGAAACTGAAATTATGTTCCGCCATCCAGGTTAGATCAACATACCTTACATACATGGGTTTTCGTCCTTGAAACTTAGCCAAGCGAGTCTCTTGCAGAATGAGCGAGTAGAATGGGTCACCACGGTCCTGTTGGGTGCCCCTAGTGGAGGATGAGCCAAACTCCGGTCTTCTTCCACGATTAGCAGGGGTTTTGAACCTTTTTGGGAAACTTTGTTCCATTGTTTTGTAGAAAACAAGTTGATTTTGGACGAAATAGAGAGGAAATGTGGCAAACCTAACCTAGTGTTTTGATTTGGGGAAAAACGGGATTAAAGTGAAATAGGAAGAAATTAGAGATTTGTAGGAGATTGGAGAGGGTTAGGGGTCAGGTTTATCTAGTTTAATGCACTTGGTTCAGTTGTATCACGGTTACAGAAACTCAAGAGGAAGAGGAAATACAGAAAATGCCGAAAAAAGTGGGAAACCGAAGTGATGTCTGCACTTATACTGCTGGTTTTAATCGATTAACGGGCCTGGTTAATCGATTAAAATCATACGAAAAATGATTTTTCAAAACTGATGCCCAGGTAATTGATTAACATTAAAAATTAATCGATTAATTTTGATGTTTTAATCGATTAAACACAGTAATTTTTAGATCAAGCATAATGGTTTCAACTTTTTGGGACTTACGCATGCATTCTAAAAGATTAGTCTAAACATATGTAATCACACAAAAAATTATTATGAGATATCATTTTGCATTTTAAGACATTTCATTAAATCAAGAGACTAATAAACATGTAGAAGCAAGACATAAACTAAACATCTAGACAGTTTTAAACAAGATATTGTTCATCCAGAATTCCAAGTTCTCTCCTTAGAATATAGAAAGTATCTTGTGGAAGGGGCTTGGTGAAAATATCTGCTAATGTTTAGAAGTTTCAACAAATTCAAGCACGCAATCACCTTTTTGTACATGATCACGTAAGAAATGATGTCTAATTTCTATATGCTTGGTTCTAGAATGCAAAACGGGATTCTTGGATAGGTTTATGGCACTTGTATTATCGCATTTAATGGGGATCTTTTCTAGATTAAGACCAAAGTCCTTAAGTTACTGCTTCATCCAAAGGATTTGAGCGCAACACACACTGGCGACAATGTATTCTGCTTCGGCGGTG
>NW_017721301.1:0-1318 GCF_001865875.1 Lupinus angustifolius | reverse complement strand
ATACATTAAACATGATATCAGGTCGACTTGCAGTTAAGTAAAGTATTGACCCAATTATACCACGATACTTTGTTACCTCTATTGCTTTTCCTTTTTCGTCCTTATCTAGATAGCATGCAGATGCCATAGGAGTGGATGCTTCCTTACATTTTTCCATATCGAATTTCTTAAGTAGCTCTTTGCATTATTTAGCCTGATGAATGAAGATCCCACTTTCTAACTGCTTTATTTGAAGCCCCATAAAGAATGTGAGTTCTCCCATCATTGACATTTCGAACTCTCCCTGCATCATGTCAGAAAATTCTTTACAAAGAATATCATTAATAGATCCAAAGATTATATCATCAACGTATATTTGAACGAGTAATACATGATTTTCTGATCTACGTATAAAAAGTGTTGTGTAAACCAAGCCTCTTTCGAACCCTTTTTCCAAAAGAAAGGTACTTAGTCTATCATACCAAGCTCTAGGAGCTTACTTAAGACCATAGAGTGCCTTTTCGAGTTTAAAGACATGGTTCGGATATTTAAAATTTTCAAAACCAGGTTGTTGATCAACATAGACTTCTTCTTGAATGTAGCCATTCAAGAAGGCGCTTTTTACGTCCATTTGAAATAATTTGAAATTCATAATAGATGCAAAGGAAAGAAGCATTCTGATGGCCTCTAATCTGGCTACAGGGGCACATGTCTCATCATAGTCGATACCTTCCTCCTGGTTGTAGCCTTTGGCCACCAAGCGTGCCTTATTTCGAATGATTAAGCCTGATTCATCTAGTTTGTTTCTAAAGACTCATCTAATACCAATCACAGGATGATTTTTAGGTTTAGGGACCAAGTCCCAAACATTGTTACGTTCAATATGGTTTAGCTCTTCTTGCATAGCTATACCCTAGTGGACATCTTCAATGGCCTCATCAATGGTCTTAGGCTCAATCTGAGATACAAAAGCTACAAAGTTACAAAAGTTTCGTAAGGAACTACAGGTTACCACTCCCGTAGATATGTCACCTATTACTTTATCGATTGGGTGAACTTTCTTGGTTTTCTAGACAGCTGGCATATCTGAATGCTCCTCAGATCTGGTCTGAACTTCTTCATCGATTGTTTTCTCATTATCCATGTCCTTTGAGTATGCTTCCTCTAAACCACCTGCAACATCATGAGACACGAAGAAGATTCGTCAAATTGAATATGGATAGACTCTTCTACTTGCATTGAATGTTTATTAAACACTCTAAAGGCTTTGCTATGCATCGAGTACCCCAAAAATATTCCTTCATCGGCTTTTGAATCAAATTTCCTAAAGCCCGCTTTC
>NW_017721300.1:0-265 GCF_001865875.1 Lupinus angustifolius | reverse complement strand
CCATGTAAATATTATTTATACGATGACCAACAAATTTAACATTATTAGATAGAATGTCACGAATAATACTACACTCAAAATCGAAAGATACACGGTTACCTTTGTCACAGAGTTGGCTTATGCTCACGAGATTATGTTCTAATCCTTCAACATAGAGAACATTTTTAATAAGAGTGTGAGATGAATTTCCAAATATTCCGGTGCCAAGAATCTTTCCCTTGTTGTTGTCTCCGTACGTGACGTATCCTTTACCTCTAACTGAAAG
>NW_017721299.1:0-393 GCF_001865875.1 Lupinus angustifolius | reverse complement strand
CGCAGTAAAAACATGTAGGTGTGTGCTTGTGATATATTTTTTTAGGACGAGCTACAGGTTTTCTATATGGTCTTTTGTTCCTAGTAGGGCGAGTATAACCTAATCTTGTATGATCACCAACGTTTCTTGTTTGTCTTAACATAGTGTCTAATTGTTGTTGACTGTTTGTGAGACGTGTGAGTTTTTGTTGAAGTTTGAAATTCTCTTCTTGCAAAGTCTCGCAAGTCTCATAGACAAGTTTTTGACATAAATTATCTTCAGAGCAGTTACATGTGCTACAGGAATAGATGATGTCTAATGTTTTATTTTCCAATTTCAATTCATCTAATTCTTTTTGTAGTTTGCTTATTTTTTATTCATTTCGTAGGATTAATCTTTTTCTATCAACATTTA
>NW_017721298.1:0-740 GCF_001865875.1 Lupinus angustifolius | reverse complement strand
ACTAGAGGTGCTTGATGTCGTTTCCTCCTCAGGTACATCCCATACGATGTAGGCTTTCTTAGATTTGAATTCCCTGGGAGTGCTCTTTTCTGAATCAACCTTTTTCAGATAGGTTGGACACTGAAATCGCATGTGTCCTTCTTTTCCGCAATCGTGGCAAGTGATCTTTGGTGTTCTTGCCTTTCCTGGTTGATTCCTTTGCTTCTTTCTTCTGAAACTTTTTGAATCCTCCCTTTCTTTTTATGAATTTACTGAATTTTCGAACAAGGAGACCCATTGTTTCATCATCCAGATCGGAGTCAGATTCATCATCATCTTTATCTTCTTTTGTTTTAGAGGTCGTAGCCTTCAATGTGATGCTCTTCTTCTTCCGGTCTGAATCCTCATGCATCGTCAAGCGACCCAATTCCATCTCGTGCTCTTGAAACTTTCCAAACAATGTGGCTAGAGGCATGGATTCCAAATCTTTGGATTCCATAATTGCAGTTACTTTCGGCTGCCATTTCCTGTCAAGGCAAAGCAAAACTTTATTAGTAAATTCTCCTCTAGCAAAAGATTTATCTAGAGCAACTAAATGATTCACGATATGAGTAAATCGCATTTGCATTTCACTGATTGATTCGCTAGGTAACATGCTAAATAGCTCATACTCGTGGGTGAGCGCATTTAATCTAGCGCGCTTGACTTCGCTAGTGCCTTTGTGAGTAACTTGCAAAGTGTCCCACATTTCTTTTGCATTT
>NW_017721297.1:0-29701 GCF_001865875.1 Lupinus angustifolius | reverse complement strand
CAGTACAGTATAGAAACAGATTATTACAACCAATACAACTATACAAAGTAATCGATTAAATCAATAAAGAGAGTAGGGAAAGAAAAGCGTGCAACAAGGTTTTGATCCTGCTTCGTTTGCGGTTCCACTTGCAAACTACATCCAGGCCCCTGTCTGATCTAGGAGATTTTTCTTCACTATAATCGAAATAACGTTTTACAAACAATTCTTTCAATTACAACACTTAGACACTTTCTTGAAAACTAGCGGTGTAGCCCCAGCCAAGAACCTATTCTTTCTATCAAGATTTCTAAGCTAATGAAGACACAAATTCAATCTCGTTGGTGGTAAGACACCTAGAGATTCCCAATATTACAACACTTTTACAACACTTTTACAACACTTTTACAACAAGAATATAGAGTAATCTAAAGCACTTTCAATGCTCAAATTAAAACAATTAACACCTTACTCTACAACTCTAACACATGTCTCATGTAAAATGATAATGCATGAGTTCAAAACAGATTTTACAGAATATGAAATCTTTCCAAAAACATCAAGGACTGCATGAACATGTGAGATGAAATGATGAGAAACAAAACATGTAATGATTCTCAATCCTAAAGCATAGAATTCTCTCTTCTCTAATCTAACAAATGCAATTTCATGTAGATGCAGCAATTAACACGTAAATATGCTCTAACTCTCTTAAAGTCTAACATGCAAGAATAAGCTTGAGTTGTGAAAACGCAGCTTATAAAGAAACTTCTGAAAACGCAGTTTATAAAGAAACCATTCTGCAGCCCAGTTAATCGATTAAATTCTTGGTTAATCGATTAACGAGATACAAAATTGTAACTGATTCGGTTTTTCAAGTTTTCTGTTCCAACTGCTTTTCAACAACTTACGTTAATCAATTAAAAATCACCTTAATCGATTAACTGCATATTTCTTTGTATATTTTTAAATTGCAATACTCAAATACGTTATGCACTTAACTTATACATGTTCAACATTAAGTTTATGCCTAGGATGCACAGATAACATGTATGTATATGATGCATGAACATATTATGAATGTCATATCTCAAAATAAAATGATTTAATGTATTATGTATATGAGACATGTATTGAGTTTACCTAAGCCTTAGACTCAACCTAAACTAATTACTAGTCTAAGTCTAATACCAATCTTGAGGCTTAAGCACGTTGATTTGTTGATGATCTTCAAGCTCTTATGAAACTCAGATTGTCCTCATCAAAACACATAGTGGGCAAGCTTTCCAAAGTGCTCCTCTTCACATGCTCACTCTCATGTCATATAGGAAGGACCACATAGTTGTATCTCTCGAACAAGATGAATGCTTAGATGGATAATTATGTCAAAGAAAGAAGGTGGGAAATACATATCAAGCTTACACAAAGTCAAAATAATTTGTCTTTGCAATGCAAGTAATTTCTCGGGGTCAATCACTTTGCCAAAACTTGCCTTGAAGAAAAAGCATAACTTAGTTATGGCACCTCACACATTTTGTTTTAGCTAAAATGGACTATTTGCTAATAGGCAAGAAATTCTCCTTGAGTACATGACAATCATGAGACTTAAGACCTTTTAACTTGAGGACTTTATTGATATAAGGTTCTAAATGTTGGAAGAGTACCTCCTTGTGGAACTTTAACACCATGAAAAACTTTACAAAATTCTATTTTCAACTTCCAGAAAAAGTATAAGTTTTTGGAGGTAGATATGTACATTTTCCCTTCATTATCGGCCCTAATTAATTTCTTATTCCCATACTAACCAAGTCCAATCTTGCATTCCAGCCATCTTTGGTTTTACCAGGAATATTGAGCAAGGTACCAAGGAGACTTTCAATTACTTTTTTCAATACGCATAACATCAAGAAAATGTTTTACATATAATGAGCTCTAATATGGAAATTCAAAGAAAATTAACCATTTTCCACCCATTTGTGCCCATTTCTCTAGAAAAAGGTTAAACAAAGTTATTATTCAAACAATTTATCTTTTGAAATAATTGGTCACTTGTCAATGGCAAAGGAGCAAGGTCTTCTTCGTGGTTCCCATTGAATGCCTTTCTCCATTGTCGATAGTGTTTATCTGAATGTAAAAATCTACGATGGACAAGAAATACATTCTTCTTATATTGTTCCAACCTTGTCGAATGTGTATTGTCTTCACATACAAGACATGCAAGATATCATATTGTACTATATCTTGACAGATTACTATATGTAGGGAAATCACTAATTTTGTTGAACAACTGATAAGTGCCAAACATACCTAAAATTCATACACTTTTATGGCACTTATCTTAACCATAATTGAGAAAAACCAACTCAAAACAATAATTTTTGTATAAAATATCACAATCTTGTATATTTGTGTGTGTATTTCTTTTTTATGTATTTTGTAGGATTTAGAAAGAAGAAAATAAGAGAAAAAAGACTCATGGTCAAAAAGAAAAAGAAGTCAATAACCAAGGTACTCAACCAGGAAGCTAAGCATGGACCAAGCCTCGCTAAGCTGACCTGGACACTAGCCTGACATGGACCAAGCTGCTTAAGCCAGCAGCTGCGCGGACCTGCTTGGCCGCTCAGCCTAGCACCAGACTAGTCCTAGCACGGTCAGGCACAAGCTTGGCACATGCCTAAGTTGCTGAACAAGCAGCTTAGCGGTCCAACCAAGCAGCTTAGCGGAAAACCAGACTCCTGACCAGAGCAGCAAGCACCAGACCACGTCCCAGTCAGCACGGCCAAAGCTGCTGAACAAGCAGCTTAGCGGTGCAACAGGTGTGCTAAGCGGTATGCACCCAGACTTGACTTAGCCATCAAGCAAACCATGAAGTCACCAATGACCTCACTTCAAGTAGCCCACCATAGGCTTTTCAGAGTAGCTCACAACTAGCTTTGATGAGTCCAGCATAAGGACGTGGCAAAGCTACGTGATCAAGGGACCAAACCCATGCTGAAGGGTTTGGTCAGCTGCTTAGCGGGGCTGACAAGCAGCTAAGCGGTCCAGAAGAATTTCTATAAATAGGGCATCAAATTCACATATCTCTCACATTTTCACTAGAAATTCTTCTCTGAAGTTCTCTCTTCTTGTTCTTAGTTTTTAGGAGCTTTATTTCAAGTAAGTTTGTAATTTTATTTTAGAATTCAGGAGGAGAAAAGGACAAGGCAAATGAGATGCAAAAATCAATTTTGTAATCTCAATTAGAACTCAAAGCATCCAATCCTTGGATGGATGGCTCATGCTCCTAACAATTTCTTTTGAATATAATTATGTATTTCTACTTCTTATATTCTAAAAGATTTTAATTTTAATCATTCAAGTTGGTTCTTTCATTAGTTTTACTTGTTTGAGAAATTCTTAATGCTCTTTTTAGATTGATCATCTAAAAATTAATTTCAATTCATAAAATTACTTGTCTCAAACACTTAACAAATAAACTAAGAAGTAGTTTTACTACTTAGTTTATTTTTCATGTTAAGCATACTTTTCTTAAGATCTTATATTTATTACTACTTCAATATTAGAGTAGCCAAAATTAGGGTGTGACAACCTAGTCTCTTGTGGACGTAATATTGTTTAGTAATAAATATAAGTGATTATCATTCTACCATTTTAGGACATACACTAAAAGGAGGATTTTAGAACTTGGTGTTTGGAGTTAATCAAAGTAAAACATAAGAACTTGTCTAAGTAGTTCAAACTCATAAGAAGTTAAGAAATATTTTCCTTATTCAAAATGGTCTTGTCTCCTGAAGAATTTGTTAATATTTAGTTTATGTTTCTTGTTAATTGTTTATATGAAATTCAATTCAACAAAACCAAAATATGTTTAACTCATTATTTGTGCATTGACATATTCATATGACTCATTCTATTAGGCAATTCCTTGTGTTTTGAAATAACCCTATACTATACTACAATTGAATCTTGAAAGAGGTGTAAATTGTAAAATAGTAAAGTGTCATCAATAAATTTATTTGTTGGAAACACCTTTTAATATACAAAAGTGATGAAACTAACTTAATAACTTTTATTTATTGTTATTTACTTTCCGCAATTTATTTATTCTTTAATACCAACATTCCTTAAGGAAGAAGTTTGGTTTGTTAATAATACGAACCCGAAAGGGATTAAATAAGTAAAGGTCACTTCAATTTATTATTTTTTGTTCTTTATTTATTTATTTGTTTCTAACAACTAATTATTCATTACTTTTGTACATTAGAATACCATTAAACTGGTGCTGGAATTTATTCCACAAAACCGAGATGGTTTCATAGGTACTTAATAATTATGTAATAAGGGATTGCTTTGATACCATTGTACCGGCGTTAGAATTTATTCTAACAAAGACGAGATGGGACAAAGAAGGAATAACTCATTCACATGATTATTAAGAAGTAAGTTGTAACTGGAATATTCTTGAAACTATTATACCGGCGTTGGAATTTATTTCAACAAAGCCGAGATGGTGAACAAAGAATAAAACCAAGTTTACTTCCTTAATCAAATAAAAAGAACACACCGAAAATGAGAGTAATAACCTTTCAACAAATTGGCACCTTGCTAAGGAACGATTTGTTGAGATGGAAAACCTCTCCTCAAATTAAACTTTCAACAACAACAAAGCTCTCAAGCTGAACCTTTCTTCCTTATACCCATCATATACCTCTATACATGTCTGCCACATTTGTTTCAAGTCTTCAATTAATGCAGCCAAATATATGTCTTTGTCATTTCCTGATTGTTTAGGTCTAGAAATTAACATAGATAGCATCATAAATTTGCACTTCATGCATAATGAAGGAGGTCAGTTGTATATAACTAACATCACTGATCATGTACTGTGAGAGCTGCTTTGAACACTATGTGAGTTAATTCCATCATTTGACAATGCAAGGTGTAGATTTCTTGATTCTTGACCAAAACTAGGATAGTCATGATCATTTTTTCTTCATAGAGGAGAATCTACATGTTGCTGAAGCTTGTCATCTTTAATCCTTTCATCAGCATGCCATGTCAAATGCTCTGCGCTTAAATCTTTTGCATTGTTGAACATGTGCATAAATCTTTATTTGATGGGAAAATACCATACAACCTTTATTCGAGTTGAGTCTTCTTTCTTATGTCATGATGCATTACATTTAGGACAAAACTTTAATGAATCATACTCATTCAAAAGTAAGATGTAATTATTTTCACAAGCATGTATCCTCTTATAGTCTATGCGAATAGAGCATAATATTTGTTTAGCATTATAGGTTCCAGAAGGGAGCACATTATCCTTCAACAACATATCCTTTAGAAGTGTAATTTTACAAAACTCTTACCACTCAATCCATTAACATATTTCAACTTATACAATCTTGACACTATTGCCAATCTCATGAATTTAGTACAACAATCATATAATGGTTTCTCAGCATCATTTATCAACTGTTGAAACATCTTAGGACAATCCTGAAAATCCTCTTCAACAACATTTGACATTTTGTCGAAATGATCGCCTTCATATGCTTCTGTGTTGATATCTTTTGTAAGGAACTTATTAGTGTAACCACCATTTGTCTCAACATTTCTTTTCTCACCATGACTTTTCCGACATGGTTAACTCTGATCGATAATGTGGCACACTAAATGAACTTTTAACTCGGGTAGAGTAAGTCGGTTGGAGTAACAACATTTTAAGAAAGGATATACAATTCTATTAGGGTTTTCAGCATTCTCAGTTGCAAACCTAATAAATGATTTCACTCCATCCTCATAGTCCTTCATTAATCGATTGACACTCATCCATTATCGATCAATACTTTCTAGACTAAATGTATCTTCACCCATTTTCTAGAAAGGAATTGACAAACAAATATAGTGAGTGTAAATCCTTAAAATCTTGATGTTACGCTCACCAAGTATAGCAAACATATTACTAGAAGCACTAACTCATGTAATAAGGTGAAAGGGGGAACCCTAACTAATAGAAACTAAATAAATAAAGCAAATATTGATATGGTAAACTCACTTTCAATTTGGTGTTAATGAACATTTGGTGTTGAATGAGTAGTGAACTTTTGGTGTTGAATGTGTAGTGAACTTTTGGTATTGAATGAGTAAATGATTTTGTGATTGAATGAATGAGTAATTTTTGAGGTTGAATGAGTGAATGATTTTGAGGTTGAATGAGTGAAAGAGTTTGGGTGTTGAATTATTTTTCAGTGTTAAGTAAATGATTTTGGTGTTGAATGATTTTGAGGTCAAATGAGTGAATGCTTTTGGTTTTGAGTGAGTTTTATTGTTGACCTTGGGATTATTGAATGAGTTTGAAAGTGAGAAAGTTTTAATTTTTTTAGTGCCGTTTGATGGCACTTGGGATTGCTGAGAATTAAGGATTCAACAATGCTCCTTAAAGAGAGCGCTTTTACTAATGCTAATGTGGATGTATATGATGATGAAGATCAGGCTAGACCAGACCAGCCTAATGCAGCAACTGAGGGGGAGCAAACTGGAAACACACTGCAGGAATCATCCTTTGGATTAGCTCAGCTGGAGGCTATGGAACAAATGTTGAATGATAGAATGGATCTACATTTTCAGTCTCTGGAAGACTCCTACCTTGTAGATTTGGAGCATTTTGAGGAACGTCAGGCCGCCTACATTGATAATCACTATCAGGCTATGAGGAGCTTTGCTCAGAACACTGCCGAGGCACAAAACGAGAGATTTTGTGCAGAATTTGAGAAGTTGGGATTCCTCCTCAAGGGTGATAGTAGTATGACCGTTCCTGATAACAGATACCTTCCTCCATATCACTATATTAGAAGACCTTAGACACTAGGATTGCCTTAGGCTTAGTTCTTCTATATGGCTAATTTTGGGATCATTGTTGCTTTGTACTTTTGAGACATATTTTCTCTGGGCTTTCTGAATTGTAACTCTAACTATCTACTTTTGCTACACTATTTGACTTCATATGCATGCCATTTGAACTTATATTGTTTCTATTTTGGATTCATTTTGCTTACATAACATACTTATATATGTCAAATATAGTATGAATACATGTTTAATGGTTCCTGATCACGTTTGGTTATATGTATCTCCTATGTTTGATTGAGCCTTCTGTTTGAATGCTATAATATAAATGCTTGATCATTCCATGCTTGATTAGTTCTGGTATAACCTTCCATGCCATTAAATCTGTCCTATTGTTGTATTCTGTTGTTTTAATCGATTACCATGTTCTCTTAATCGATTAAATGCTAATCAATATGTGCACATGTTGAATTTTTTCATCAACTCTGATTGATTAATTAAATTCCCAATATTAATTGATTAATTACAGTTTGAGTTTATTACATATCTCTTCTTACTTTTGACCAAAATTCATTTAGTTTATCTTTTTGATAATGTCAAAAAGGAGAGAAAGGTTGCTTTGTTTGTTTGATATGTGCAGGTTGTAAATATATTCAGCTTCCATTGTCTAGCTATGCGCTTTAACTTGCCTATTTTTTGATGAAGACAAAGGAATTAGTGAAAGCTTAAAGATAACTCAACAAATCAACATGCCAAAGATTCAAGAACTCCATGTCTAGACTAGAGTCTTAGATATGTGTTTTAGCTTTTGAGTCTAGGTTAGGTAAACCTAGATTCAAATCTCACAAGTTCTAAACACTATCATATCATTTGCATGAGACATGCCATCTAGATTATTATATGTTCATGCATTAATCATACATGTTATTTGTCAATTTTAGGCATAACATAATGGTAAAACATGTATAGTTGATAAGCATAACATATAGGTAGTTTACCATTTAATATCTTAACTGAAAATATGTCAGTTAATCAATTAAGTAAGGCTTTAATCGATTAACGAGAAAATAATTTTAACAGTTTCAACATATAACTGAAAAAAAGATTTCAGTTATTCTCAAACAGCCCTTTAATCGATTAACATACAACTTAATCGATTAACTAGGTGTCTAACAACTTTTCTATATAAACTGTATTTTCAACAGATTTCATATACGAATTAGATCATTCATTTATTCAATTTAGAATTGCTAATTTGCATATTTTCATATTCAATGTATGTCACATAGGCAGAGAGAATTGCATGTGAGATTAGAGTGAGATAGTATCATGCTTAGGGATTAACATGTCATCCATTGCATGTGATTAAATGTGTTCATCATTCTATCTTCTTCTTGCATGATTCTTTCATTACTTTTTAGAGATTTCTTAAGGGTAGAAATTACATGTTCTTCATGATTCTAATCTTATACATATTCTTGATAATTGTGAGATTTTTATAGGGTTTATAGTTTGTTCTTGATTGTAACATTTAAGCCTTTTAGTGCTTCACATTACTATATTTTTTGTGTATTTTTGTAACAAGGAAAGTCGTGTCTTGGTGTCGTACCACCAATGAGATACAGAGAGTGTTCACCAAGACTTGCAGGTCTTGAGTTTAGAACATACGCTTGGTTGGGGCTGCATCGTAGGTAAGGGTTCTGGGAATTAAAGAAGGTAACATTGAAGGTCTTGTAATTGGAAGTGTGTATGTAAGATACATTGGCTCCAATTTTAGTAAAGAAAATATCTTGAGATCGGAAGGGGAGGAATGGATGTAGTTTTGTAGTGGACCGCAAAACGAACCAGTATAAAAACCTTGTTGCAGGCTGTTTCTTTCCCTTATCTCTTTAATGTTTTAAAGTGTTTTTAATTGCCTATTTTAGCTGATAATTTGAATATTGTAAATCTGCCATATAAAGATCATTTTTGTTCAAATATATATGCTGTATCATTTCTTTATAATATGTGAGTGGTTGTGCAATCGAGCCATTCAACAATTGTTAATTCTATGCGACTTAGTCGATTAAGGCAGTCTTTAATCGATTAACTAGGTGATTTTCCAGAATAGGGCTTTGGTGCGAATAGCGGTATTTTGGAACCGCGACACCTATTCACCCCCCCCCCCATCTAAGTGTATTCTGTCACTATGCTTAGCCAAACCAAAAAATGTTGGTGACCATACCAGGCTAGGATATATTCCTCCTACGCGTAGGAGAAGACCATATTGGAGGCCTATTAATCGTCCTAATAAGAAATATTTTAATAAAAAGGTTCCTACATGCCTTTATTGAGGCACTCATGACCACACTTCCTACTCTTGTTATATTAGAAAATATTGTATATATAGTAGCGTGTATGTTTGGATGAAAAGGGAGATAACTCCCTAGTTACTAACAGAAAAGGACCCAACATAACTTGGGTACCTGAAAAAGGCATGCGGTTTATGTTTTGTAGGTATGTCTATGAGCACATGGACAACATTGGTATCTTGATAATGGATGCTCGAGACATGACGGGTGATAGATCAAAATTCCTAGATCTATCCTTGCAAGAAAAAGGGTTTGTCACGTATGGAGACAACAACAAAGGAAAGATACTTGACACCGAAACGATTGGCAACTCAAATCAGGAAGTGATCAAAAATGTGTTATATGTTGAAGGCCTAGAATATAATCTCTTGAGTATCATCCAACTATGTGATAAAGTTAACTGTGTGTCTTTTGATTCTAAGTGTTGTATAATTCGTGACAATATATCTAATAAAGTTAAGTTTGTTGGATATCGTATAAATAATATTTATATGGTTAATGTGGAGGATGTCACTACTATATTTTCAAAATGTTTTATATCTAAAGAGGATGACATCTGGCTTTGGCATAGGCGCGTCGCTCATATTCATGTAAAGCATCTAGATAAATTGTCTAAAAATGATTTGGTTGATGGGCTACCAAAACTTGATTTTAAAACTCAGGAAACTTGTGACACTTGTCAAAGATGTAAACAAGTTAAAAACTCTTTTAGTAAAAAGAATGTGATGTCCACAACAAGACCGTTGGAGCTTCTCCATATGGACTTGTTTGGACCATCACAGGTTCTGAGTTTTGGTGGTAGCTTTAATGCTTTAGTGATCATTGATGATTTCTCTATATTTACATGGACATTATTTTTATTATCCAAGAGCGATGCTTTCAAGTCTGTCAAAAACCTTGCCAAACAAATCCAAAATCAATTTAACCATAAGATAGTATATATTCAATCCGATCATGGTGCCGAATTTGAAAACCATATATTTCATAAATTTTGTGATAAATATGGTATTATACATCAATTTTCATCCCCTCGTACCCTCAACAAAATGGAGTTATTGAGAGGAAGAATCAAGGCTTAGAGAAGCTTGCTAGAACCATGCTAAACGAAATCAAGGTTCCTAAATATTTTTGGGCTGATGCAGTGCATACAGCTTGCTATGTGATTAACCATATACTCTTAAGGCCTACTTTTTCAAAAACACCTTATGAACTTTTACAAGGTCGAAAACCTAATATTGCTCATTTTCATGCTTTTTGTTGTAAATGTTTTATATTAAATAATGGAAAGAGATATTTAGGTAAATTTGATTCAAAAGCTGGGGAGGGTATATTTTTTGGGGTATGCACTGCATAGTAAAGCTTATCGAGTCTTTAATAAATATTCAATGCAAGTAGAAGAGTTTGTGCATATCCACTTTGACGAATCTTCTGCAAAAGAGAAGAGAAAGGTATTTTCTGATGATGTTGCAGGTGCTCTAGAAGAAGCATACTCTAAGGACATGGACTAAGACAAAGAAGAAGAAGCACAGCAAATTGTCCAAGATGAGCATCAGGACATGCCGATCACGTGGAAGACCAAGAAGGATCATCTACTCGACAAAGTGAGAGGTGATATAACTATGGGGATGGTAACATGTAGCTCTTTACGAAACTTTTGTAACTTTTTTGCTTTTGTATATCAAATCGAGCCTAAGACCATCGATGAGGCCATTGAGGATGTGCACTAGGGTATAGCTATGCAAGAAGAGCTAAACTAGTTTGAGCATAATAATGTATGGGAATTGGTCCCTAAACCTAAAGAACATCGAGTGAGTGGTACTAGATGGGTCTTTCATAACAAATTAGATGAATCTAGCTTGATTAGAATAAATAAATCATGCTTAGTGGCCAAAGGCTACAAGTAGGAGGAGGGCGTCGATTATGATGAGACTTATGCTCATGTAGCCAGATTAGAGGCTATTAGGATGCTTATATCCTTTGCATCGATTATGAATTTTAAGCTCTTCCAAATGGATGTCAAGAGCGCCTTCTTGAATGGCTACAATCAAGAGGAGGTATATGTAGATCAACCTCCCGACTTTGAAAATTTTAAATATCCGAACCATGTATATAAGCTCGAAAAGGAACTTTATGGCCTTAAACAAGCTCCTAGAGCTTGGTATGATAGATTGAGCTCTTTCCTTTTGGAAAAAGGGTTTGTGACGGGTATGGTTGATACTACCCTCTTTATTCGTAGATTAAATAATCATGTATTATTAGTTCAAAAATATGTTGATGATATAATCTTCGGATCTACTAATGACATTCTTTGTACAGAATTTTCTGAGATGATGATGGGTGAGCTGACCTTCTTTCTTGGGCTTCAAATCAAACAAATGGAAAGTGGAATCTTCATTCATCAATAGAAATACTGCAAGGAGTTACTGAAGAAGTTCGATATGGAAAATTGTAAAGAGGCTTCAACACCTATGGCGTCCGCATGCTATCTAGACAAAGATGAAAAGGGAAAAGCAATCAAGGTAACCAAGTATCGTGGGATTATCGGCTCATTATTATACTTAAATGCGAGTCGCCCCGATATTATGTTTAGTGTTTGTATGTGTGCTAGATTTTAAGCATCTCCTAAAGATTCACATTATACTACTATTAAACGTGGCATGAGATATTTAAAAGGAACAACTAATATGGGATTATGGTATCTTAGGGATGCCTCATTATCCTTAATAGGGTATTCCGATTCCGATTTTATGGGATGCAAGTTGGATCGGAGGAGCACTAGTGGGACTTGTCATTTACTAGGAAGTTCCCTAGTTGCATGACACAGTAAAAAGCAAGCATGTGTTGCTTTGTCCACCGCCAAAGCGGAATACATTGTTGTCGATGTGTGTTGCGCTCAAATCCTTTAGATGAAGCATCAACTTAAGGACATTGTACTAAATCTACAAAAGATCCCTATAAGATGTGATAATACAAGTGTCATAAACCTATCCAAGAATCTCGTTTTGCATTCTAGAACCAAGCATATAGAAATTAGACATCATTTCTTGTGTGACCATATACAAAAAGGCGATTGTGTGCTTGAATTTGTTGAAACTACCTAGCCCCTCTCACGAGATACTTTCTATGTTCTTCGAAGAGAACTTGGAATCCTTGATGAAAATTATCTTGTTTAAAATCGTCTAAAAGTTTATTATGTGCTTTGCATGATTAATGTCTTATATGCTTCAAAATGTATATTTGTTGTGACTGCATTATATTCCTATTATGACTCATGATCTTGTATGATAAGTTGTAAATGTGTATGTGTTTCAGTATTAATTGTGTGATATATGTTAGAAATCTATGCATGCGTTTAAGACCCAAAAACCTCTTCATTCTACAAATCTGATGCTAGTTAATCGATTAACCATATCTCTTAATCGATTAAAATGAGTTCCGGTAGCAAACATTCTATTTTTAAAAATAGTTAATCGATTAACGTCCTACTTTAATTGATTACCTAGGCTCATTCCTTTGAAAAGCTGGAATTTTTAACTATGATTAATCGATTAAATACACCTCTTAATCGATTAACGACAACAGATAAATTAGAATCAAGTGTGTTTTTGTCATTTTTTTTAAACCTTCTCTTCCTCCTTTTCTCTGAAAATCTCAAAAGCAAACGGAAAAATTCGATTGCTTAGCTTAAAGAAGAATTAAACCTCACCTTTACCCATATTGCACCTCAATTAATCCCATCTTTCTCTCAAATCTTCCAAGGAATCCCATTCCCAATTCCAAACCCTAAGTTAGGTTCTCTTTACCCATATTGCACCTCAATTAATCCCATCTTTATATCCAGGGAGAACTGACTAAAGCTGGTTCATTATCTGTAGAGAATAGATTGCTTCACTATCTAATTGCGTACATCTTGATTCAGAGGAACATAAATTACACACAACCTAGTGTAAATGATATGAAATTCATGTATATTGTGAAGGAAAATATAATGATTACTTGGCCTGAAGAGATGTTGAATGTAATGTATAATGTCTCTACCTCGCAATCCAAGTTGTTGCCCTACAGTGTATTCATCTCGAGGATTATTGATTATCTGCATATTGACGTATCTAACACCATCGTTACAAGGACTTCTGAAAATGATCACGTTGTTGGTGAAAACTTAATCCATAAAATTGGTATCTACAAGTATGGAAGTACTTGGCAATACCAACGAGATTTTACTAATGCTAATATAGATGTATCTAATGATGAAGATCAGGCTGGACCAGATCACCCTAATGTAGGAACTCAGGGGGATCAAACTGGAAACGCACCACAGGAATCATCCTTTGGATTAGCTCACCTGGATGCAATGGAGCAAAGGTTGAATGATAGAATGGATCTACATTTTCAGTCTCTGAAAGACTCCTACCATGCAGATTTGGAGTATTTTGAGGAATGACAGGTCGTCTACATTGATAACCACTATCAGGCTATGAGGAGCTTTGTTCAGAACACTGCTGAGGCACAGAACGAGAGATTTTGTGCAGAATTTGAGAAGCTGAGATTCCTCATCAAGGGTGATAGTAGTATGATCGTTCTTGGTGACAGAGACCTTCCTCCGCATCCCTAGATTAGAAGACCTTAGACCCTAGGATTGCCTTAGGTTTAGTTCTTCTATATCGCTAATTTTGGGATCATTGTTGCTTTGTACTTTTGAGACATATTTTCTGTTTGCTTTCTAGATTGTAATTCTAACTATATACTTTTGTTGCACTATTATGACTTGATATGCATGCCATTTGAACTTATATTGTTTCTATTGTGGTTTCATTTTGCTTACATAGCATACTTATATATGTCAAATATAGTAAGAATACATGTTTAATGGTTCTTGATCATGTTTGGTTATATGTATCTCCTATGTTTGATTGAGCATGTTGTTTGAATGTTATAATATAAATGCTTGATCATTCCATTCTTGATTAGTTCTTGTATAGCCTTCCATGCCATTAAATCTGTCCTATTGTTGTATTCTGTTGTTTTAATCGATTAACTTGTTCTCTTAATCGATTAAATGTTAATCAATATGTGCACGTGTTCAGTTTTTGCATCAACTGATTGATTAATTACATTCCCAATAGAAAAAGTGTACTAAAAAGTAGAAGTTTAGTGAAAGTGTACTAAAAAGTAGAAGTTTAAATGTGTAGTTCACTTCCCTACTAAACATTTCCTTCATAACAGGTTACTTGTTCGGATCATCATGTTTCAATGAATCCAAATAGTATATTTGTTCTTCAATCCAATTAATGACAATCAAACTCCAATGAGTCAAACAAAACATATGCATACTGTTAGGAAATGTTAAGCACAAACATACTAAAGACAATTAAATTATGTTTATAAAAACTTCTTACCGAATATTAAAAGGTGCAAGGAATAAATATGCATTTTCTCTAAGTTGGATAACCATATTAACCTCATATATACACATATAATAGATGAACTTATCCAGTCATGTTTATATACTTCCTTAAATTCATCAAAACCAATTAATTCTTGGGTACTACACAAAGACTACATTGGGAATTGATAACGGAAGTATAGAATCAGCCAAGTACTATACATGCTTCATCAGCTGAGTGCAAAACTTGATCTTCTTAAAGCTCACATACCCTGATGATCCTTTAGACCATGGCTTACTACTTTATTTTCTATGTTTAGACCTCACCACTTTGGCCTTTTTCGGTACATGAATATGTACTTCTCTAGAAATGGATGTCATTGAGTAATCTGCTTATTGGTTAATAAGGGCTCTATCTTCACATAGAGATGGTGAATAGGTGGTTCTAATTACAATTAAACTCAATTTTAAGTGCAAAATATAATCTCCAAAACTACTGGTTTTAATCGATTAAATGAAGATTTAATCAATTAACAAAGAGTTGAACTTAATCGATTATATGAAGACTTGATCAATTAGCCTAATGGTTTTCTTGAAAATCATTTGGTTTTTGATGTAGTAAGAAAACAATGATTTAACTAATCTAACATGCTCTTAAACTGATTATAGAAAGTGATTAATATAGCATATTCACTTATGCAATGATCACTAAATGAATGCTACCAAATAATGTAAAAATGCAATAATTGCAAGTAAGTAAAAGAGTATGGTAAGAGAGAAGATGAACAACCGATATCCTAGTTCGCTTGCTAATCTACATGAAATCTACACCCATGTCTCCCCTTCTATTCTTGGGAGATTTGCTTCACTATAATAAATCAAATGTTTATTACAAAACACTTTTTCACCAAGATTTCTCTTAGATCTAGCTTCTAATGGCTCATCACCATTTCTAACTTAGTATCCCAATGAGACCTCTTCATGGACCTTGAACGCAACCTAGGATTTCTTCCAAATTTATCTTTTCCTCCTAGGTGATACCTCACATCCTGAAAGAGACAAATTACAAAACCGATCGTAAAAGATGTGTACAACTTTCTAATACATCTTCATTATTGAAAAACATACACTAACAATTCAAAAAACAATCATTTGATGAATCTCACACACAGAGATGAATATGAATGAATACAATTCTCAAAAGGAAATCTTTGAAACTCTCAAGATATGAAAATAAACTCTTTTCAAAGATACTCAAAAACTCTATCTTTTACAAAACAGAAACTGACTTAATCGATTAACCATATTCTTAATCAATTAACGAGTTTCTCATTTACAAACACTTAATTGATTACATAAATTTTTAATCGATTAACGATTTTATGAAAAGACTTTGTTGATTATGCATGAACCTCTAATATGAATGATGTATACATGATGCATGACTTTGAAAAGGATATAAATATTAGTATTCAAAATCATGTATGCATGCTAAAATATTTTCTAAGTCATGTTATGTATGAAAAATCGGTTTTATGCAATATGCTCATATTATCTGTCATTTATCAAAAGGTTAACCCAACCTAGTCTATATCCATTCAAAGCATGTTAGGACCTAAAAATAAAATAATTACTCTTAGTCTTCATGATCCTTTCTTGAAGCTTGAATAAGAGTCTTTTGTTGTTGTTGTTGTTGATGTTTCCATTGTTTTTAAGCTTTTACTCTTTGTCTTTATCAAAATCATGTTCTTTCATGCTTGCATTCACACTCCTCATTTTCATTATGTCCATACTATTCATGTACGTGAAATTTTTAATACAACATGACAATTATATATCAATTAATAAAAATATGATAAGAATGATTATAACGTAATGTATTGAAATCACACCTTAGGATCTACAACTACAAGGTTTATTGGTCAAGCCACATAAGTTCCTACAACCCCTTCCATTGTCAAGGTATTCCCGTCGATAAGAATTGGTAGCAACGCATCACCATCGACTACAACATCAATCTTGACCCTCATATGTTTGGGGGGATTGGTGCATTATGCAGCATAACATCTAGTAAGTTGTGCACTTCACCGATACCCACTAATCGCTTAGATGAGATATCCAAATATAGGTTGAAAGTGTTGACACGCTAAATATTAGTTAAAAACATATAAGTTTATGACTATAATTAAACTAAAGGGTGAGTAAATGAAAACTAGTCAATTAAATTACCTCGGAAATGCTCTGAGTAGCAAGTGTGTAACTCTCATTGATGCTAAGACCATCGCATTGTTGATGCCCCTCAGATTCCTTCTTTTTAACCATACTCTCCAAATCATTGAGACGATTCATGAGGATATTCAAATGGTTCTGCATCTGAGATAAGTCAGTTATGATTGCACACTTTTGAGGGATAAGTATCATCACTTGCTAACTCCAAATATGGCGCCCCTAATACGACTAGAGTAATCAAGAAGTCCTAGTGTCTTAGACAATATTTAGTGTTAGGTATCAGTGACAGAATACACCTAGAAGGGGAGGGGTTGAATAGGTGTCGCAGTTCCCAAATACCGCTATTCGCACCAAAGCCCTATTCTGGAAAATCACCCAGTGGATCGATTAAAGAACTGCCATAATCAATTAAGTCACACAAAATAGACAGTTGTTGAATGGCTCGATTGCATAGCCAATCACCGATTATACAAAAATGATACAGTAGATATATTTGAACACAATTGATCTTTATAGGGCAGAATTACAATATTCAAATTATCAGCTAAAAATATGCAATTAAAACAACTATAAAATATAAAGAGATATGGGTAAGAAATAGCCTGCAATAAGGTTTTTATACTGGTTCGTTTTGCGGTCCACTGCAAAACTACTTCCAGTCCTCCCCTTCCGATCTCGGGTGATTTTCTTCACTAAAACTGAAACCAATGTATATTACATACACACTTCCAATTACAAGATCTTGGACGCTACTTTCTTGAATTCCTAGAACCCCTACCTTGGTTTGACCACACTTATCGCCTAGGAAAACCTTTCCTATGATCCAGCCCTAGCCAAGAGCATTTTCTAAACTCAAGACCTCCAAGTCTTGGTGAAGACTCTTTGTATCTCATTGGTGGTACGACACCAATAGACGACTTTCCTTGTTACAAAAAACAACACAAAAAACAGAGTAATGTGAAGCACAAAATGGCTCAAATATTACAATTAAGAACAAACTATAAACCCTATAAAAATCTCAAATTTTATCAAGAATATGTATAAGATCAGACTCGTGAAGAAACGTGTAATTTCTACCTTACTAAATCTCTAAAAGAAATGAAAGAATCATGCAAGAAAAGATAGAATGGTGAACACATTTAATCACATGCAATGGATGGCATTTTAATCCCTAAGCATGATACTATCTCTCACTATTCTCACATGCAATTCTCTCTGCCTATATGACATACAATGAGTACGAAAATATGCAACTTAGCAATTCTAAAAATGAAAGAATGAATGTATGAAGCATGGTGTAAAATCATAGTTTATATAGATAGGTTGTTTTACACCCAGTTAATCGATTAAGTGCCCTTCTAATCGATTAACAGGATGTTGAGAATAATTGAATTTTGTTTTTCAGTTATCTATTGAAACTAATTAAAAATGATATGATGTTAATCAATTAACGCCTTGCTTAATCGATTAACTGGCATATTTTCAGCTAAGAGATTAAATGGTAAACTACTTTTATGTTATTCTTATCAACTACATATGTTGTACCATTATGTTATGCCTGAGATGCACAAATAACATGTTGTTAGATATTTATGGAACGACAAGCGCACTGTATCATCTAAGTAGTAAAATCCGGTAAAGTACCGGGATATCATCCTCGGGGAGTAGAGTGGATTTTCACTAATTCCTAGAAGAATGAATTGAGTATATATTTACAATGGTGTGTTTATAAAATTTTATGTTTAATTGTAATAAATCATAAATTGAACAAAAAACAAGTAAAATAAATTGGGATCGAAATGCATCGTTCTATCCCAATGATATCCATGGATCCAATTCCAAGTGAATTGTGAAGTTACTGATTCAGATGCACATATCATTCAAATCATTCACATCGATCCCTTGAGTGTAAAATCCTTAGATAATTGCTCAAATACCAATTCCTTGGATATTTGACCAATTAACTAGCATTACGTTCCATGTAAAAGTAATTCATGCATCATTCTTCATTCTTAGAGCAATGATGTATGAAGGAAGATGATCCAGGTTAGTTGTCAAGTTTAACATCCCAATTAAACTTGAACCCAAGAACAAGAAATTAGTATAAAATTAAATTCATTCATTTAGAACGGGATGAACTTCCCAAAATCAAATAACAATTACAATGGAATCGAATCTAGGAGTACAAAGGTTAGAAGATTACATTTCGAATCCCACAACAAGATCTAATAACTCCTTCTCGCTATCACAAAACTTGAATCATGAAATTATACAAGGAATAATGTGAAGTAGAATCGTTTCCATGATTTCTATCCTAATCTACTTGTGTTTCTCTCTATTTTCGTGCCAAAATTCCTTCAGAAGTATTTTCGATAACCTCCTTTGCTGCACAGAACTACCTATATTAATTTCTAACTGCCACTCTCTCGCTCAAGCTAAGGAGTCTCGCTTTAGCGAGAAAAAAAGTCCCCTCCTCGCTTAAACACCTCGCTTGGGCAAGGGAGAAACAGAAGCTACCAGGTTTTTTATCTTCAATTGGCGCTTGGGCCTCGCCTTTAACAAAGAAATTCCTTACTTTTATTACTTTCAAGAATTTCGTATAGTTATTTACCTTTACAACGTCTTGATGGCAAACATGCTATTAGGCTCTAGTATATATGAGAGTTATCGTTCAGACGACTTAAAAAGAAGTCATATCTGTATGGAGCCCTCTCGCTCAAACGATAGCTATCTCGGTCAAGCAAGGGCACATACGTTTTTTGAGGCGTTTGTGGCTTAAGCAAGAGTTGTCTCGCTTAAGCGAGAAAACAATCCAATCTCTTTGTGCCTATTTTAGTTCAAGCGAGAGCTGTCTCGCCTCGAGCTAAAACACTTGTTTTCTCTAGACACTTCTCGCTCAAGCGAGAAAAGCGTGAATATCATTTAAATTACTTTTCTCATGGAAAATATTTCTCATTTATATCATATGTTTTTAAACCTTAAACAAATTTTAATGAACATCTTAACACCTCCTAATTTTTTCGGAAAAAACCTCAAGGGTTAGTAAGTGTTATTTTCATAGTCATCAAAAAGAATGACTCTTAATATAATATTTTACACTATACATCTTTTAGTTATTCTTACCACTTTAAAGTAAGTCAACTAAAATAAATACAACAATTTTTTATGAACATCTTAACACCTCCTAATTTTTTAGGAAAAACCTCAAGGGTTAGTAAGTGTTAATTTCATAGTCATGAAAATAAATCCTAAGGTCAGACTTTCTACTACTTTAATATCTAAAATTTCATAACACTTTAAGTTTATGAATATGAAGTCAAGACTTTAATAAATCATCTTTTATCCCAAATCATTATTTTAACTTGGAAATCAAAGAGTAAAATATGCTAAACCACTTTTAAAACATAATACTTTCTAAAAATGAAACATTTTCAACAACAACTCATCAACATCATAAACTTTTAAGAATAAAATACAAACTTTTTCTTAAACACATTAAAGGTTCCTTTGATGTTAAAATCATCACCTTTAAACATATTCAAATACTAACAATAATTTCTAATATTTCCAAACGAATAACTCATCTAACCTTGTCCAAAGATATAGTTTTTCCATTTAAGAACAAGGAAGAATTTTCAAGATTTACAAAAGTCAAAAACTACATAAAGGTTCATATGATTTTATTATCATCCCTTTTAGTTATGCCTTCATAAAATACTTAAAGAACAAATATAAACTCTACTTTATAAACAACATAATAAAATCTCATAACTTTCTAAGAAGTATGAGAAGAAGATGAAGAAGAGAAAATAAAAGACTACCTTAGTTTGTATAGGGAATTTAGTGTAAAAATGAGAGAATGGGGTGACATATTTATAGGAGAGCCTCACCCTCATCAAACCAGAAAATTTAATGCAAAATAAGTAGATTTAGACTAGCATAGGTGATGTGTCTAATGGTGATGGAGTGAGAGGATTAGTTGAGTGATTTAGGGGCTTTTGGAAGCTTTTGTATTACTTGTGTAACAAGTAAGTGGCTCATGAAATGATGACTTCTAACTTTATTGATATGATCTAATTTCCTGATAAACATCATGTCCGAACATTTACGGATAATTTCGTCCGGAAATATACAATCTCCCGATTTAGGACATTTGCCTGAAACGTCAAAACTTGAATTTCGAGGTGAAAAATATCTAGAGATTATTTACGGACACACTTGGAGTTTATTTTGACTAGAAATAATATTTCGAAGCCAATGGCGAAATCGGAATTCGATTCTGAGTTACGGAACTCAAAACCTGGGCAAAAACTCGATAAAACGACCCGAAATCATCTCAGAAACTTTTATTCTCTAACAATCTTGAAAAAATATGGAAAGCAAGAAAATCATAATACAAGAATAAAACTCAACAGAGGTTTAGCCTAAAACATTACTAATTAATTTCTATAATTAATTCATTGATACTAATTACTTAATTAAAAGTGCTCTGAAAAACACGGTATTACAGAGTACCTTACTAGCATAGTGTACGGCAGGAAAAACTTTAGCCTTTCGCTGTCCTAGTACCGCACCAACAGCATAATCACTAGCATCATACATCAGTTCAAAATCAAGATGTCAATTGGGCGCTACTATAACAAGAGTAGAAATCAGTTTTTATTTTAAGGTTTCAAAACATTTGGCACACTCAACATCAAATTGAAAAATAGTATCTTTGTTTAAAAGATTGTTGAGTGGCTTTGCTATTTTAGAAAAATCTTTAATAAACCTTCTATAGAAACTTGCAGGCCCAAGAAAACTCTGAATTCCCTTGACATTAAGTGGTGGTGGAAGGTCCTTGATGACCTCAATCTTTGCCTTATCAACTTCGATGCCCCTGGAAGAGATCTTGTGTCCCAAGACCACTCCCTCAGTCACCATGAAGTGACACTTTTCCCAGTTCAGTACTAGGTTTGTCTCAACACATTGTTGCAAATCGAAGTCCAGATTTGCCAAGCAGCTCTCAAATGACGACCCGAAGACCGAGAAGTCATCCATAAAGACCACAATGCATTGCTTCACAAGATCAGAAAAAATAGCTAACATGCACCTCTGAAATGTTGTTGGTGCATTGCATAGTCCAAATGGCATCTTCCTGTATGCGAAGACACCAAAAGGACAAGTGAAAGCTGTTTTTTCCTCGTCTTGGGGATCCACAGTGATCTGATTATAACCAGAATAGCCATCCAAGAAACAGTAGAATTCTTGTCCAGCCAATCTTTCTATCATTTGGTCCATGAATGGTAGAGGAAAGTGATCTTTACGAGTGGCCTGTTTCATTTTCCGGTAATCAATACACATTCGCCAACTAGTGACTGATCTGGTCGGGATGAGTTCATCCTTATCAATTCCTAACCACAGCCATACCTCCCTTCTTTAGGACCACCTGAACAGGACTAACCCACTTACTATCATATATGAGATAAATCATCCCAGAATCTAATAGTTTCATCACTTCCTTCTTCACCACTTCCTTCATAGTGGGGTTAAGACGCCTCTACCAAACATGTCTTACTGTTTCCTTCTAGGTCTCCACTCAAAACCTTCTCCAAATGACTACTCCTACTCAAATGAATGTCATCGAGCATGAATAAGTCCTCAATGACATCCACCCGAAAGCAGTGTTGCTTGTCCTTCAGATGCTTCATAGCCTCAAAAACATTAAAGTTCACATCTTGGTCTTCAACTCTTACCTTCAACTTTCCATCATCAACATCAATAATAACCCGAGCAGTCTTCATGAAAGGTCTACCGAAAATAAGAGGAACCTCCTTATCCTCTTCAATATCCATAATGACAAAATCCACAGGAAAGACCAACTCATCTACCTTCAGCGAAACATCCTCTAAAACTCCATAAGGATACTTGACATATCTATCAGCAAGTTGCAAAGTCATCCTGGTAGGCTTGATCTCCAAACCCCCAATTCTTTTCAGCATAGAAAGGGGTATCAACTTAATACTAGCACCCAGATCAAGCAGTGCCTTTCCCTCAGATAATTCACCAATAGTGACCGGAATAATGAAGCTAGCAGGAACTTTAGTCTTCTGAGGCAAAGACTTCTGAATGATAGCACTGCACCCAGCTTCTAAGGTCACTGTCTCTTCTGAAAACTTGCTTTCCTTTGTCAACAAGTCCTTCATAAATTTAGCATACACATGCATTTGTTCCCTCGCCTCCATGAATGGAATGTTGATCTGGAGGTTCTTGAATAAATCCAAGAACCTAGCATATTGTCGCACCTTGTCTTTCTTGGAAGGTCTATTTGGATAAGAGAGATCCTTCAACTGAGGTAGGTCACCCTTCCACTTATCATTGTTCTCCCTTATATCATCCTCATTAGTGACAACCCATTCCTCATCTTGTACCACTTTACCCTTCTATGTCTCTCTAATTATCTTCTTTGATTCTCCAGCTTCAATATCTCTTAGAATATCTTCCTCAACAACCAAGTTCTCACTAATACCCTTACTAATTACCTTACCACTTCTAGTAGTGATAGATTTGCAGTGTTCTTTTAGATTGGTTTGAGTGTTGGCTAAGAATTGTTGTCGATCTGAGTTATGTTCTGCCATATGCTTAGCTAGCTGACCCACCCGAGTCTCCAAATTTCTGATATTTCTCACTAATACCCTTACTAATTACCTTACCACATAAGTGTTTTTCTGGTTTGAGATGGAGACTTGCATAAACTTCTCCAATATTTCTTCCAATTTTGTCGGCCTCTCATGTAATGGTGAATGTGGACCTTGCTGATAAGATGATTGATATGGTGGTTGCCTGTTAGATGGTCCTACATATTACCTCCACCCAAAATTCTGATTATGGTTCTGGTTTCCCCTCCAAACCTGTGAAAAATGATTATTGAATGAAGGGTTGTTAGGGAAATTAGCCTAACGAGGTTGATTGTTAACATACTGAACCTCTTCTGCTTGTGTGTTGGTAGGCATTGAGCAATGACTAGTAACATGATCACCCCCACAAAAGTCACAGTGTAGCACTTGTTGATGAACAGAAGGAGTCTGCAACACATTTAATTGTTGAGGCAACTTGGACATTTGCTTTGTAAGTGCCTCAATCTGCTGTGTCAGAATTTTGTTCTAAGCCATAATGGCATCAGAAGTATTTAAATCCAACACCCCTCTCTTTTGTATCGTCCTTCTATTATGCTAAGCTTGCCGATCTATAGCAGATAATGCAGTAATAATTATGGTGGCTTGCTCAACATCCACTGCCATCATGGTGCCACCAGCTGTGGCATCCAATATTATCTTAGTCTCTGGCTTCAATCCATTACAAAAGATTTTTAGTTGATCAACATCTTCAAATCCATTATTGGGACATTTCCTCAGCAACATTTGGAACCATTCCCATGCTTCATAAAAAGCTTCCTCAGTACCTTGTCTGAATGTTGAAATTCCAAACTTTGCATGCACATACCTTGTCGGAGGGAAAAATCTTGTCAAGAACTTTTTTTCCAAATCACTCCAATTGGTTAAGCTTTGGGTTGAATGTGATTTTAACCATTCCCTAGCTGCACCAAGGAGGGAAAATGGAAAAAGCATCATGTATGCAGCTTCCCTCTCGGTGTCTGAATACCCCATGGTGGCCACCAGCTCATAGAAATTGTCCAAATGAGCATACGGATCTTCATAATCCTTCCCCGTGAACTGATGAGCACTGACTATATTCAGATAAGCAAGCTTGATTTTCACTACGCTGGCGGTGTGTGGAATCATAATGCTAGAGTAGTGTCGAGGACCTTGATACATAGCATAGTCTCCTAAAGTCCTCCTTGGAGGACTAGGCCTTGGGTTATTATCAGCAGCATTATTGGCATTCTCCATCTTTTCAGACTAACATTCTAAAACTGTAGGAACTGTAGCTGATTCAGAGCTGCACTGTGCTTCCTGAGAACCCTGTTGTTTCTTCTCTTTAGCTTTCTTCCGGTTACTAATGTAAATCACTCATTGCTCGTTGGCAGCGGCACCAAAAACTTGTTAGATATTTATGGAACGGCAAGCGCCCCGTATCATCTAAGTAGTAAAATCTGGTAAAGTATCGGGATATCATCCTCAGGGAGTATAGTGGATTTACACTAATTCCTACAAGAATGAATTGAGTATATATTTACAATGGTGTGTTTATAAAATTTTATGTTTAATTGTAAGAAATCATAAATTGAACAAAAACCAAGTAAAATAAATTCGGATCAAAATGCATCGTTCTATCCTAATGACATACATGGATCCAATTCCAAGTGAATTGTGAAGTTATTGATTCAGATGCACATATCATTCAAATCATTCACATCGATCCCTTGAGTGTAAAATCATTAAATAATTTCTCAAATACCAATTCCTTGGATATTTAAACAATTAACTAGCATTATGTTCCATGTAAAAGTAATTCATGCATCATTCTCCATTCCTAGAGCAATGATGTATGACAGAAGATGATCCAGGTTCGGTGTCAAACTTAACTTCCCAATTAAACTTGAACCCAAGAACAATAAATTAGTAGCAAATTAAATTCATGCATTAAGAATGGGATGAACTTCCCAAACTCAAATAACAATTACAATGGAATCGAATCCAGGAGTACATTTCGAATCCCACAGCAAGATCTAATCATTCCTTCTCGCTATTACAACACTTGAATCGTAAAATTATACAAGGAATAATGTGATGTAGAATCGTTTCCACGATTTCTATCCTAATCACCTTGTGTTTCTCTCTATTTTCGTGCCAAAATTCCTTCAGAAGTCTTTTCGATAACCTCCTTTGCTGTCCAGAACTACCTATATTAAGTTCCAACTACCACTCTCTCGCTCAAGGAAAAAGTCCCCTCCTTGCTTAAACACCTCGCTTGGGCGAGGCTCCGTCGCTTGGGCGAGGGAGAAATAGAAGTTACTAGGTTTTTGATCTTCATTTGGCGCTTGGGCGACATTCCCTCGCTTGGGCGAGGGGTGTCAGTATTTTGTGGTGATTTTCTTCTGAATTATGGCTTGAGTGACCATTTCCTCACTTGGGCGAGGGGTGTCAGTATTTTCTGGTGATTTTCTTCTGAATTATGGCTTGAGCAATCATTCCCTCGCTTGGGCGAGGCCTGTGCTCTTCAGAAACTCATTCTTCTCTTTTTTTCTCCTTTGTTCTTCATTCCTAAACCTGCAAACAATAAAACATGAGTAATTTCCTAAACAATACAAGATTAGCTAAGTTATTGTGGATTAGGCTTTCACCAACAAGGTGATCTTTATCAGAAGTGTCAGTGATGATGGTGTCAGATACGTCAATATGCAGATAATCAATGATCCTCGATATGAATATACTACAGGGCAGCATCTTGGATTGTGAGGTAGAGACATTATACATGACCTTCAGGATCTCATCAAGCCAATTAATCATGATATTTCCCTTAACATAATACATGAATTTCATATCATTAGCACTACGTTGTGCATGATTGGTGTTTCTCTGAACTAAAATGTAAGCTATCAGATAGTGAAGCAATCTATTATCTACAGATAATGAACCAAATTTAGTTATTTCTCCCTGAATATACAGATGGGACCTCTCATACATGATTTGTAAACCTCAACAGCATCAAAATCTTTAAGCCATTCACAATCACTTAGGCTAGCACCATTAGTGGATAATCAACCCACATTCATAAAAATATCACTATCCATCTGAAATAAATTTCCTGAAACCATAGAATAATACTTGTCGTCCTTATATCGAAAGTTAGCGTAAAATTCCCTAATTAAAGCGAGGTACAGATTACCTATTATTTCAAGAACATCACAGCTCCCTAAGCTTGCATACCTTGTGGAAACTCAAAATTTTGTTCCACCATCCAGGTTAGATCAGCATACCTTATGTAGGATGGTTTCCTTCCCTTAAACTTTGACAACCGAGTCTCCTAAAGTATGAGAGAGTAGTAGGGATCTCCACGGTCGTGCCTCGCACTCGGATTCGAAGTTGAAATAGTAGGAGGCCTACGAGTGCGATGAGTAGTTGTCTTCTTTCCATTGTTGATTGAAAACCGTGAGTGTATGAGAGGAGAAGAAGGATAAGGGAGGGAACCTAAAGCTTAGAGTTTGGAATTGGGAAGGGGTTTCTTGGGGAATTTGAGAGGAAGTGGGATGAAGTTAGGTGCAATATGGGTATATGTGAAGATTTAATTCTTCTTTTAAGCTAAGATTTGAATTTTTGTTGTTGCTTTTGAGATTTAGAGAGAAAACGGGGAAGAGAGGGTTTGAAAAAATGGCACAAATGCTACTAATTATAATTTATCTGCTGTCGTTAATCGATAAAGAGTTGTATTTAATCGATTAATCATAGTTTAAATTCTAGATTTTTAGAAAAATGAGCCAAGGTAATCGATTAAAATAGAACGTTAATCATTTAAATTTAGTGAAAAATAAAATTTTTGCTACTGGAACTCATTTTAATCGATTTAGAATAATAGTTAGTCGATTAACTGGCATCATATTTGTAGAATCAAGAAGATTTTGGGTTTTAAAGGCATGCAAACATTTCTAACATATATCAAGCAATTTTTACTCAAACACATATACATTTACAGCTTATCATACAAGATCATGAGTCATAATAGGAATATAATGCATTCACAATAAATATACATTTTGAAGCATATAAGACATTAATCATGCGAAGCACGTAATAAAGTTTTAGACGATTTTAATCAAGATAAATTTCATCAAGGATTCTATTCCAAGTTCTCTTTGAAGAACATAGAAAGTATCTCGTGAGAGGGGCTTGGTGAAAATATTAGCCAATTGCTTAGTAGTTTCAACAAATTCAAGCACACAATCGCCTTTTTGTACATGGTCATGCAAGAAATGATGTCTAATTTCTATATGCTTGGTTCTAGAATGCAAAACGGGATTGTTGGATAGGTTTATGGCACTTGTATTATCACATTTTATAGGGATCTTTTCTAGATTAAGTCCAAAGTCCTTAAGTTGCTGCTTCATCCAAAGGATTTGAGCGCAACACACACCAGCAGCAATGTATTCCGCTTTGGTGGTGGACCAAGCAACACACACTTGCTTTTTACTATGCCATGCAACTTAGGAACTGCCTAGTAAGTGACATGTCCCACTAGTGCTCTTCCGATCCAACTTACATCCCGAAAAATCAGAATCGGAATACCCTACCAAGGATAATGAGGCATCCCTAGGATACCATAATCTCATATTACTTGTTCCTTTTAAATATCTCATGATGCATTTAACAACAGTATAATGTGAATCTTTAGGCAAAGCTTGAAATCTAGCACACATACAAACACTAAACATAATATCGGAGCGACTCACAGTTAAGTATAATAATGAGCCGATAATCCCTTGATACTTGGTTACCTCGATTGATTTTCCCTTTTCATCTTTGTCTAGATAGCAAGTGGATGCCATAGGTGTTGAAGCTTCTTTACACTTTTCCATGTTGAACTTCTTCAGTAACTCCTTGTAGTATTTCGATTGATGGATGAAGATGTCACTTTCCATTTGTTTGATTTGTATTCCAAGAAAGAAGGTCAGTTAACCCATCATCGACATCTCAAATTCACCCTACATCATCTTAGAAATTTATTTACAAAGAATGTCATTAGTAGATCCGAAGATTATATCATCAACATATATTTGAACTAAAAATACATGATCATCTAATCTACGAATAAAGAGGGTAGTATCAACCATACCCCTCACGAACCCTTTTTCCAGAAGGAAAGAGCTCAATCTATCATACCAAGCACTGGGAGCTTGTTTCAGGCCATAAAGGGCCTTTTTGAGCTTATATACATGGTTCGGATATTTAAAATTTTCAAAGCTGGGAGGTTGATCTACATATACCTCCTTTTGAATGTAGCCATTCAAGAAGGCGCTCTTGACATCCATTTGAAAGAGCTTATAGTTCATAATTGATGCAAAGGATAGAAGCATCCTAATGGCCTCTTCGATGGTCTTAGGCTCGATTGAGATACAAAAGGAATGAAGTTACAAAAATTACGTAAAGAGCTACGGGTTACCACCCCCGTAGTTATATCACCTATAACTTTGTCTAGTGGGTGATCCTTCTTGGTCTACAACGCAATCGGCAGGTCTTGATGCTCATCTTGGACAATTTTCTCTGCTTCTACTTCTTTGTCCTGGTCCATGTCCTTAGAGTATGCTTCTTCTAAAGCATCTACAACATCATCAGAAAATGTCTTTCTCTTCTCTTTTGGAGAAGATTCATCAAAATGGACATGCACATACTCTTCTACTTGCATTGAATACTTATTGAAGACACGATAAGCTTTACTATGCAATGAATACCCTAAAAATATACTCTTATCAACTTTTGAATCAAATTTACCAAAAGCTCCCTTTTCACTATTTAATATAAAACATTTACAACCAAAAGCATGAAAATGAGCAATATAGGTTTTCAGCCTTTTAAAAGTTCATAAGGAGTTTTTGAAAAAGTAGGCCTCAAGAGTGTACGATTGATCACATAGCATAAATCTATGATGGTCCAAACTAAATCCATCTAAATCTAGAGAAATCGTCAACAATTATTAAAGCATAAAAACTACCACCAAAACTCATAACCTATGATGGTCCAAACTAGTCCATGTGAAGAAGCTCCAAGGGTCTTGTTGTGGATATCATATTCTTTTTACCAAAAGAGTTTTTAACTTGTTTACATTTTTGACAAGTATCACAAGTTTCCTGAGTTTTAAAATCAAGTTTTGGTAGCCCATTAACCAAATTATTCTTAGATAATTTATCTAGATGCTTTACATGAATATGAGCGACGCACTTATGCCAAAGCCAGATGTCATCCTCTTTAGATAT